>NC_061804.1:2955000-3155000 GCF_021462225.1 Girardinichthys multiradiatus
GAGATAACACTGTCTTGTTCTGGTATAAATACTGTGTGTAAATGTTGATCGGGGCTCTGTTCAACTGACTTGCTTGGTGACAGAGTCATTCAAACGCTGAATGCCTTTGAATAAAACTTATTAAGACAAAGTCCGGATTTTCTCTTGTTATGAGTCAACTTCTACCCACTTTGATAAGAAAATTCCACAACGGTAACAAATAAAATATACCATTTTATCATTACTTTAGTCCTCTGTTTTAATCACTTATAATGTGGAGATCAAGTTAGAAAAAGGCAGCTAAGTATAATAAAAATCACCAGCTCAGGGTAAAAATTTATCTTCGTTAGCCATATCTTCTCGTACTCATTGTCTTCCGCTTATCCGGGTCACGGGGGCAGCAGAGACGCCCAGACGTCCCTCTCCCCAGACACCTCCTCCAGCTCCTCTGGGGGGAGCCCAAGGCGTTCCCAGGCCAGCCGAGAGACATAGTCCCTCCTGCGTGTCCTGGGCCGTGTCCTGGGCCGTGTCCTGGGCCGTGTCCTGGGCCTCCTTCCGGTGGGAGGATTGAAGAATCCTTCATCCTAGCCATATCTTCTATTAGATAAAACGTGCAAACAGAAAATGTCCAGGATAACAAACCTAATTAATAAATTATTCTTATAGAATACACAACTCACCAGTCGTATGGATGTACAAGATACTATTACACAGATAAACTTTATCCAAACTTAGCATCTGATGATTGTCACTGCTTTGTTTACATCTATTCTTAACGTTACAAGCCAGCCATGCCTCTAGTGTCTGATTCAGACTCTGATGGGGAATGGAGCTACCACAAAAACAAGAAATATCAGGTAAACATTTAACACATGAACTTTTTCCATCTGGATCTTTCTCTTTACTAAAATGTATTTACATTTCTTTTGATCACTTTAGAAATTTGAGACGTTTGCCAAATTTCGTCTTTCAGGTAAGAAATATTTAAGTCACGTTTTCCAACATTTTGGCTGTTTTCCTTCCATTTTCAGTCCAATACCTGACATTTCTTATAAAGAATGTTTTATCTATTATTTAGCCACTTGAACTATAAATCATGCAGCATTTGAAAGGTTCCTCAACTCCTTTGAATTTAGGAGATTTCCACTGTTGCAGGAACTGGTTTCTTGAGCAAAATGTCTTTCACTCATGTCTTATACACAAGTGATGCATTTTTTACCCCTCAAAACACTTTTGTGGCAAAAATTTCAAATACCTGCTTTTCAATGATTTTACATCAATATTTTACATAAATCACTTAAACAACTTCAAACCTGTTCAAAGCTACCAAACATTCACTTATTTTCAAGATTTTAACTATTGAAATGCATGTTTAACTATTTGAAATATTGTTTATTACAAGCATAAGACAGAGTTAACCTTGTTAACCATGCTCTGTAGAAATGTGGACTAACCATGGTGATTATTTCTGCATCGGTAAAAGATTAACAGAACTGATTGCATCAGTGTTTTTTTATGCAGCTCCAGAAACTCGAGCTTCGTGGCCAAAAATACCCGATTATGCTTCTATTAAATCCACATTTTTATTTAAATGTTATTTGCAGCACTAGTGGCTTTTATTTGATCATTTTTGATAGAAAGCAGACAGGAAATGGGAAGGGTGTGCAGAGAAGGCTGCCGAAAATGTAAGCATTTCATTTTGAAGGAAAGTAGTGATTATTGATATGTTTAACTGTGTTGCACCAGATTGGACTGTTTTCCCATTGCGGGCCTGAGATTTTTTTGTTTTATGTGGGCAGCCTTTTGACCTCTAGGGTGCCCCAGGCTTTTTTTGTGTTCATTTCGAGCAGCAGACCAGCCGGTCCTGTAGCATGTGAGCTGTTGCTCTGTAGAAATGTGGACAAACCATGTGACTGTATGATGTCACAAACCGGCTCATTGGGTCATGACAAAACAAATGGGAGGCGCACTGATTACAGCAGCCAGTTATGTGTTTTCTTATAAATCCACTTAGTGTATTTGTTTTGGTTTTTTGCTTAAACCTAAGAATAATACAAGTATAAGAATGAATCAATAAGCTGGTTGTGTAGGGTTTGGATAATTATGACTGACTGAATGTAAGGGTTGTATGGTGTGAAACAAACGAGCCAAAACCAAGACAAACTAAATTCCAAAAACAAGGACAACCATGGGTATGAGGAGCAGCAAAGTTTACATAGACCAGGAACGTTGGGACCCAGTATTCCCAGTCAGCAGCTCGCTCGAAACCACTCCCACCTCACCTGAGACACAGGATGTCAACATTAAGGCAAAGACGGGAGTCGTCCCAATGAGTGACTGAACTAAAACACACATTACAGATTCAATGCCTGGACATTTCTGCTTCACATTGGTGACATACTTTATGCTCTGTTCTCTTTTTCTTATTGACATCCTCAGTTAGTGCAGCTCACTCGTGGGGCTCACACAACTCCATGATGACTGGAAAAAATACAAGAATATAATGGAAAAACTGCTAAATCTGGTGCAAATCTCACTGCTTTTTGTCAAAAATGAGATCCTAACATTAAAAATACAGTTTCACACTGTAATTGCAGATGTTATTTGTTTAAATAAAAAGTGATTTTTTTAAAAAGTTTTTTTTACAGAAGTCGGGTATTTTTAAAGGGTAGTTAATTGAAGGAGGGCACAAGGGTTATGTGAGAAATGGTAGGAATAAAATATTTTTTTTTTCATTTAAAGCCAATATTTAGACAAGACGTGAATGAGATTAAATATCTTCAGACTGGTGAAATAAGAGTTTTCTGCTTTCTTTTGTTGTTTCAGAGAAGCATTTTGATCGATGGGGCTCCATACCCCTGAAAACCAAGAGAGAAGGCGCTCAGCGAATGAGAGTCTGTGTCTTCTGGTTTCCCGTCTTGCTGCAGCCAGATAACTCCAAAACCTTTGATTGGGCCGTAGAAGTTGGTTTAATCAATGCCCTGTAAGTGTGTCTCTGAGTGCCGACAAACGATACCATCTAGAATCATCACAAAGTGCTGAGTTCTTCTTCTTCTTCTGTAGGAACAGTGAAAAGCTTAACGTAGAGAACCTACGCAAGATACAAGTGGTTGAAACAATCCTTTTAAACCTGGAAGTGGGAACTGTAAGTGATCGTCGTAAAGCTGCACGCTGAAGTTGGAGTTTTTAGAGCTTGATCAGTTCATGGTTAAAGATGTTTAAGTTTTCTCACATGCTGCCTGTTAAAATGTATTCTCTGGTTTGCAGAAGTCTGTAGTTTCAGGCAAAACCTGGATACCTGCATGAGTTTCTCTGCAAAATGATCACTGTTACAGAAGCATTTTTATCTGTTATTAAACATAGTTCTGTTTTAGTGGGTTACTAAAGGAGGCAGAGTCTCTAGTTATCCTGAAACGGTGAATTCCCTGTTGGACTGTTATGTTTTTAACATCTAATGCGATCCCTGTACCATTTTTTTTTTTTTCTTGTAGTTTGAGAAAGAATCTTCCAGACATGTTTTCAGCTTATGCAACAATTTGCATCTGGTAGGTGAAGCTGCAGCTTGTTGACTGAAGATGTTTGCATGAAGGAAATGACTGTTGGACCTTGGTGGTTTTCAGTTAGAGCTGGGTGATATGGGTTTCTTCTGAACTGTTTTCATAATTATCCTTTACACAATTAGAAATTAACAATAGCTTCTGTTCTCAATCCAGACTGGCAGACCAATTTACAATATAACTAAATGACTAAAATATAACTTTCTTAATTAGCAATATACCGATGTACAAAACCTATGTGCAGGAATGTTTTAAAGAGGAAAAATGTTTGAATACAAGCATCAAACAATGTAAAAAAAAAAACTGTACTCCACTCGGTGAAGATGCTTAAAAAAATCAATGGTGTCCGAATCTTTTGCCCCTCAGACCAAAATCGCCATGGTTATTTTATTTTCTTACAAAATGATTTTAAACATGCCATATTTTAATGAAACAAAGCAAAAATGAACAAATAGTTTCTAAATTGTGTTAACGGCTCCAAACTCATTAAAGAGTTTATCATTCTTACTATTTAGTCTTTTTTCTGCTGAGTGGACTTCGTGTTAGAGGTCAAGTGAGGAGAATTTGTTGACAGAACAGTAATTGATTGTGAACTCCACAAATCTGCGGTTAATAGAAAAGTGGCAAGAAGAAAGCCGTTCTTAAGCAAAATCTACTGGAAATTCTGTTTAGTCTCCATGTCATATAGGGGACTCTGCAAAGGTGCAGTCAGTTGTTTTTGTAATGTGACACCAACATTTTAGGCCTACATTCAAAATGTTGTATGGAAAGTCAAAGTAACACTGCGTAACATCTCCAGTGTGAACCATGGTGGTGGCAGAATCATGCTGTGGGACAGGGAAGCTAGTCAGGGTTGATGGGAAGATGTAAACGTACAGCCTGAGCTACAATGGAGTGGTTTAGATCAAAGTATATTCATGTGAGAGACTGGCCTAGTCAAAGTCCAGACCTAAATGCATTCTGTGGCAAGACTAGTAAACTGATGTTCTCAAACATTTTCCATCAACTCTGACTGAGGTTCAGCTATTTGTCAAAGAAAGTCCAAAAAGGTTCAGTCAGTGAGCGGTTCTGCAGAGGATTGAGTTTGGGAGCCTCAAAACAAATGCACACCACACTTTTCAGATTTTATTTATAAAGCTGTTTTAAAGCCAAACATCATTTTCCTTCTAGTTCAGGTATGCACTACTTAGTGTTGGTCTGTCATCAAATGATGATTAAAAATCCATTAAAGCTTATGGATGTAAAGTGACAAAATGCAAAACAAAATTCAGAGGGTATGAATACTTTGAATAAGCCTGAGCTACAATAAAATAAGAATGTACTCCCATTGTAGCAAAGGCAGAATGACTTTTAGCCCTGATTAAAAATTCAACAGTGTTTCACTAATAAAAAGGTACATAGAGACGGTTTCCCTTTTCTTCTGTAGAGAAAGAAAGATCCCTGCATGTTAGAAACATCTGAAAGCATCGTGGTTCGATCTGTAGTTCATGTCAGCTACAACTTGTAAATGTCTGTGTTGTCTGTAACGATGTGTTCAGTAACATCAGTGAATCTTCTGCTCCAGCGCTGTTCTCCAGAGATCCTGGAAGAAACTGTCCGCTGGTTGGAGAAGTCAGGAGATTATTTCAAACGAGAACAGCTGCAGTGCCTCGGAGGCTTTCCAAACTGCTACGCAACCTTCGGCTTTATCTTCTCAGAGTGTAAGACGCGTTTCTAGACACTTCTGTACGTTTTTACACCTGGTTGTAGGTGATGCCAAATAATAAGCCATACCTGCACAGTTCAGTGAAAGGAGATATACCAAGCCCTGATATCCCTGTCAAACAGCAGGTTTATTTGTAATGTGAATAAAATAAGACCAGGAAAGATGATTTCAGAACATTCTTTTCTCCTAATGTGAACTAAAACCTCCACAACCTAATGGAGAAACAAAATAAAACCTTTTTTAAAGGGGAAAACTAAAATAATGTGGTAGCATCAGTGTGCACGCCCTCTTATAACTGGCGATGTGGCTGTGATTAGTCATTAACTCTCGATTACAAATGATACACTGAAAGAGGAGTTGGCACATCATTGTCAGCACCTTTGATTTACCCCGAATAAAGTTCCTGACGCGTCTGCAGAGAACCTCCAAAGAACCAGATGGATCTCGGTCAGAAGAAAGGTACAAGAGAGATTCCAAGGCATTAGATGCATCATTGAACAGGGTGAAGACTGTCATCAAGTGGGAAAAATAGGCTGAAGAAGTCATGCAAGAACTACTTGTTGCTCTGCAAAAAAAATGAACTCTCCAATATTCTTGGTGTATCTTGGCTTAGTGTTATGGCTGCCAGAAGGAATGCATCCAAGCCCGGCTACATTTTGGAAAAACGTATTTGAAGTCACTCAAAGCGTCTGGGAGAGCGAGTTACCCGATTAAACCGAGGTTGAACTTCTCAACCATGGCTTCAGAGGTGTGCACCATGCAGATAACCAGAACACTATATGTAGAGTGAGGAGATCCGAGTTGAGTGGCCCAGATCTGAACCGAAATCTGGGGGGTGACTGGATAACGTGTGTGCACAGGAGATGGCCTCCCAATCCAACGGGTTTGAAGTGATTTCGCAATGAAGAGCGGGCCAATATTACCAAGTTAAGATGTGTTATTATGATGGACTCCAACCTAAAAACTGAGAGCTAAAATGAAAGCAACAGGTGCTTCGACAAAGTATCATTTATGAGATGTGCAGGTCTTATTCTCTTTTTCTTTCAAGATTACAAACAACTTCACTTTTATCCTTGGCAGTAAAATCCCTTTTCTAAGCTCAGAAATCCACTGTTTTTAATTGATAAATCGATTGACAGAAGAGGAAAACCATAATTTAATTTCTGTTTCCTTCAGATGCTAAGTTTATTCGGGAAATGAGTAACAACCTGGACATTACGATGAAGGCCCTGAAGGCCCCACCGGATGAAAATTCTGCAGAGGTAAAAACACGACCTCTAGGATGATCTTTTTAACGTGTTTACTGCACGTTTCTGGGTTTTTAATGATGGCTATTGTCATAAAAACAAAACGATCTCTATTAATTATTCAAAACCTCTCACAGTAGAGCTCAATAAATGTCTTCCATCATCAAATACAGATATAGTTAATATCCATGTTGCTTTTGGTTTGGAAGAAATGCTTAAACTTGGTGACTTTCTACATTTAGCAGTCAGTCCAGATCTAAAGCAATCTCCCCTCTTATTTATGTAGCCTTGAAACCGAAATCTTTCAGCAGCAACAAAAAGTTTCGTTTTTTTCCCCCTAACCTGATTAAACATTGATTGAAAAACAGTACAGTAGATCAAATTATATCTTTAGATTCAACTTTTTGTTTATTGTTTGAGGGAAATCCAATCAATCTTTCCTGTTGGGCTGCAACTAACGATTATTTTGCTGATCCATTAATCTGTCGACTAATTTTTCGAATAGCAAAAGGTGCTTAATAGGAGTTTTTTACAGAATTTGAGCCGGGTGAAGCTAAAACTTTACCACTTGATAAGTTTTGGGGTAGAGCTTTTTTTTTTTTTTTTACCGACAAGGTTTATCAACCTTAATTCAAAATGTATTTATTTTTTGTGCAATCTTGGTCTAATTACTGCTTTGAGTGGGTTGTTCTTTCAGCAAATGACATCTTTTTAGAGTCCAGTTAATGATTATCCGATTACTAAATTAGTTGACGATTATTTCAGGAATCGATTAATCACGATTGTTTCAGCCCTGCTTTACTGTCACTGTAGTTATTGCAGTGAAACCAGGAGAGCTGCATGGGGGTCATTAAAGAAAAGAAACGGGAAAACAAACATATTCTTAATCTATACAGTGCATGTCAGTTATGTCTCTTCTTCCTGTTCCTTGAGTGGTTCTGTACTGGAACCACAGAACCACTGATTGTACTGCTGTGTTCTGTTTGCATTTCTAGAAAAGTGAAGCAATGAAGAAGATTGGAAATACAAAGTTTCAGGAGCAGCAGTATGGAGAAGCAAGGAGGTTTTACACCAAAGCCATAAAGTTTTAGTAAGTACATTTCTGATGATACTTTTCAACGTCAAACATTATTTATGTAGCTCTTTGTTTACAGTCAGGGGTAAGTTAGTGTTTTACGGAGGAAAAAAAAACATTGAACCATTAGAGACGAACAATAATCGCACCAAGTGAACAGATAAAAGAAGTAGTTATTGGTAATAAAACAATGAAAATTAGAAGTGAGAAAAATCAATTGAATATAGATTAGCGAGGAAATACTGGAGATTCATGAATGTTTTACAAGGAGACTAACTTCTAGCCAGCCTGGATTTTATCTCCAGCATGAATCCTGTTTTCACATCTTCCCCTCCAACAAACATTCATTGGTTACCTAAATATTCAGTGCATCCCTTACATAAACATCTATTTATGTCACTTTAAAGGGAGAAAATATGGCAATATTTAAACCAGTATAAAGAATGCTCTGTAAATGAAGCTGTTTTCTACCTGATGAATTTGAGCTCATGCTAACGTGTCGTTTTCTCCTTTTAGTCCTGACAACCACATACTGTATGGAAACAGAGCCCTGTGTTATATCAAGCAGAGGGAATATCTGTAAGTAAAACCACTGAAGGGAAACCAGAGCTTTTAACTGGAAGCTGATCAACCTATGAGATTAAATTGTTAAGGCATTGTTACAGAAACGTAAATTTAAAAATGTTCATCTTCTGTTAATGTAGAGGGTTGCTTAAGAGGAGATGTAGTTTATTTATGCAGCGATCAGACGTTTCCCGGCAGATACCAATTTATGTTTTGTCTTTGTGGCCTTAGCTGCCGACTCTTGTTTTAATTTCTCACTATAATGGACAAGTTGTGTTAATCCACCTAAAAATGAAAGAATTCATGCATCAAATACCTTTATCTTTTATTGAACTCCAGTAAGTACACGCTCCTCTCCCAGTGTTTGACTGGCCAGTCATGGAACAATTATGATTGGTGCATCTTTAGTATTAATGGGAATATGCACAGGATTTATTATTTTTGTTATAGCCCAGAGAGAGTGAGGCATGTACTCTGGTTGTATGTTCCCCACATGCTGCTGCCAGCTGTCAGTCAGCTGTGTACGATGGCCAATGGACGGCAACTTCCTAAACGTTTCCCCAGTTAATCATTAAATTGAATGAACATTTTCCAGGGCTTGGCTGCAGCCTCGCCTTTTATTGTAATGCATTTTAAAAAACTTTATTTCTCACATTCTCTTTCTGATTAAAATGTTAACCGCAGCTAAATATTGATTGTTATAGCCTTGAATGGCTAAAATTATAGTCATCATAATACCCAATGTTATTCAAATAAAAATGAGTGCAGGGGTCACACTTTGGACACCCCTGATGTAATGAAACCCAGCCGCCCTCCTGCAGCGAGCATGTCGCCACAGCAGAGTCCAGGATGTGACTAAAATGAGTAGTTAACACGGCTTGTGTTGAGCTTTATCTGCACAACACAAAAACAAAATTACTACTGTGACCATGCAATACTAATACCTTAACTCGGGTCCTTTGGAGATTCACCAAAAAATTATAAAAACTATATGAATTGATTAAAATATTCTTTTTCTCTAATAATGAAGTACATATTTTCCTCCTTTTTATAGAAAAGCAGCAGGTGACGGGAAACGTGCCATTCTCATCGATCCGCTCTGGGCAAAGGTATGTTCTGTATGTTCTGACTGCATTTATTCGCTAAAATCAGGGTAACGTGGGCTAAATCATCTACATATGTATATTTATAATTAGCTTTAATCTGCTAGACAATATTAATATGTAGTGTAGTTTCAAATAGAGTCCGTTATCAAGCATTTATTCTGATTTCAGTCAGTGTAGAAAAATCTTTACGTCTGAAACTGAAATCTTAATATTGTTTTTGGAACCGGAAGTCGAGAGACTTTTCTGGTTTCTGGGAGAAAAGGTTTCAGACGGTTTGCCCTTGATGGTTGGTCAGGATGTAAAGAGTTTAGGTTTTTTGCATGAATACAGTGTTCTAGGTTTAGAAACTTTATGGATGAAGTGACTGAGGCAGACATTTTGCTGTTTTGTGTGAAACTATTTTTATAATTCTTTGTCTCCCTTTCTGAAGTTCAGAAAATTGCTGTTATTAGGGCAGCACAATACTAGCAAATCTTGTGAAGGCAATAATATTAAATATGGTGATGACTATCTGGTGATATTTGCCTATTTTCTTCTGTCCTCTTTTTCTCTGTGCTTCCAGTCACGAGTTTCTGTCCAACTGGCTAAATGTTACGTTCGCTTATAAGATGCAAATTTCATAATAATATAAAACAATTATTTGCCATGTGAATATTGCACCCACTGTGTTGTGATTGTTATATCGGTGGCATAATGTGCAGCCCTGGTTGTCAGCCAAGTGTCAGCAGGAAATAGTTTTATTTATTATGTGGCTCAAGTACTTTAGTCAGATGTTTGAGATACTTGACACTCTACACTTAATGGTTATAATAACTAACTGGTGGATTCCCAACGAAGGAATTTAATGCATTCCTATTTGAAATGATTTATGGGGCTTGCTTCAACTTTTCTGGTTAACACTAAGCAGAGGTCAGTGTCACTTTAGCCATGTTTAGACCTGGTATTAACGTGCTTCCTGGAAGATTCAGATGTAAGTACATAAGCCTAACAACGACCATTTTTCCTGGGTGATCAAATCCCAATGAAGCACTTTATAATCAAATAAATACAAACAGTGTTGCATAGTTGGTTGTCAGCTGAGGAACAAACCGGTAATTAACCGATTTATTGATGTCCGCAGCAACACAGATGCATTGAATCAATTAAACTATTATTACACATCATCAATGCTGCTGAGGTTCATCTGAGTCACATTTTTTTGAGTTATTTCAATGATCAAATCAATTAGTTTAATTGTATCGCTTATGAAATAAAATGCGAGAGAAGGATTTTTTTAGAGCTTAACGTCAGTGCAAAGACGCTAAAGATTTTCACCCAGGCTGTGCCTCAGTAAAACTGGCTGCTGGGGTTCATGCTTTGTAGGAGTCATTTTATAATAAACAGGTTTGGCAATCTTCAAACTATCTAAGGAAACATACACACACTGTCCTAGATCTACTGATATAGAATCAGAAAAGCTTTATTGCCAAGTACGTTTTTGGACATACAAGGAATTTGTTTTGGCGTAGTCGGTGCAATACAGTACAAATTAAACAGTATAAACATATCTACAATATAATATAAATATATGTGCACAGTTTTAAGTGAGTGAGAGTAAATATAGAGCAGTACAACAGTGCAGATGATCATTGTGCAAGTAAAGCAGGAGTCCATGCTGAGCGTTAATGTAACGCATAGAGTTACAATATATATGCTAATCAATACCATCCTGACTTATGAGTTACCTTTTATTGATCCGGACGCTGTTATTAACATCTGTAGCGTTCCAGATAGCTGCTTAATCAGCTGCTGACAGTAGCTCTGGTTTTGTACCAGGAAATGTGCAGAGGGTGACGTCGCTGCTTGAGGGGAGTCACGTCAGTGGGTGGTTGTGTTCAGATTGTCGGACTCTTATAGATGCCAGCACCTCTGTAGGCGGTCTGAAGGAAACTGTACTCGAAGTGTCGTCTGGGATTCGTTTAGACCAGTATTTTGCGAAGTTGGGACAGGATTGGATTGCTCTGGATGGATATTATTGCTAAGTGTGTTTGTTTGTGAATAAAAAGCGTTTGCTCCACAATCTGATTTCAGGGCCATTACCGATACTGTGAGGCCTTGTTCTGCATGGGGGAGATTAATTTAGCCCTTGAAGCCCACAGCACTGCTAAGTCACTGTGTAAAGATAACCCAGAGGGACTCAGAGACCTGGACCAACAATACCTGAAGTTTAAGCCAGAGCCTCTACCTGGTAAGGAGGCTTTCACCTCACTAAAACGGCTCATTTCTAGAAATCTGTACGAGTTTAAAACTGTATTGCACAGAGTCCAGTGAAGGTTGTCTACTTGAGACCTGATCTTTATAGGTGTTTATTGTTCTTTTATGTTGAACTGATTAGTGAATTGCATCATGCAGATGAAATGACTCATCTTCTGCCTACAATATTGTTTCCTGTTTATCAAAAGTGAAACTCGTGCTGCTTTGCTTTGCTTTCAGCTGAACTGCGACAGTCGCCTCAAAGGTCCGTGTTCTCCTTTCAGCCTCTACACACCAAACAACACGATCGACTGTCAGTGATTTAACCATTGGTTTATTTCTGGTTTCTTCTTTTTAACCTGGCGAGCAGCTTTAAAGTCGGGTTAGTGAAAAAAATCCAACAGCCGACAAAAACAGGCGGCAAAAGTAATCCGACAAGAAATACAGCGACTAAGGTGAGTGACCTGCTGGTGAGAACATGTAAGATTTATTGTTTTGTTTTGACTATAGAAGGGTGACTGAAAGGTTTAATTTTAGTTTGGTTTTTCAAGTCTATAGTTATGTTTTTATTTATCATTTTTAAGTCTTTTTTTGTATATCCAAAAATGTCTGAAAAATAATGGTGTTTCGTCAAAAATCCCATGTCATTCTTTTTCATAAGCAATTCTTGCTTTTTTCTGTAGATATACTCAATGTCTACAATGTTCATTGTGCTGATAAGTGTGTAATGGGTTTGCCATACTGCATCTTAAAGAAAGTAAATACTATAAGAGGAAATGGCTCCTAATTAAAAAGAAAAGATGTTCTGTAAAGTGAAGAAAGAAGATTTTCAGTCCTGAAGTCCAAAAACCTCACAGCCTTTGGAGGTGACTTTTACTTAAACTTACTCAGATTTAAGCTGCAACGCCATCCTGTCAGCTACAGAGCTCCACCCAAACCACGCAGTGATGGAGGCGTTTATCACAACACACCTACAGAAGGTTTCTCCTCTAATTTATTAGCTCTTGGTGGCACATCCTGATCCTGGTTGTATTTATTGTCTACCAACAGGAGGTTTTAGCGGTTTAAAACTGTCCATCTCAAACATGTGACATCTCCTTTAATGCTCTGAGTTTGCAGCGGTTTCCCCACTCTCTGACTTCCTGTCTGAGCACAGACTCTCCTCTGTTGGAGATCCACCCAACCGCTAACTTCACTTAGGTTGTTCAGGGAGCTCACAGAGATGTCGTTCGCAGGCATCGGCCGGTATGAGATTCTCACAGCATCATAACCTCGATTAAAAATCCCATTAGTTCAATTTTATATAATATAGCATGATCAAACATTTCGAAAATATTTCTATAATGTTGTTGTTCTGCTCTTTTTTTTGGCGTGATACTGTCAGTATATTAAGCTTACATTACCTGGGCATCTAGGCAGGATATCTGCAGCCAACCTGCAGTTGGTAGGTAACAGGCATGCTGCTCATAGCTTGCTGGGTTTTTAAAACGAGTTATCTTAAGATTTAAACATATTTTTTTATTCAAATAGCCATAATTCTTTGTAAGGGGAAAGTGTATGTTCTTTCAGACAGATGACTGGCAGTGCTCAGCAACAGCAGGTAGGGGAGGGGCAATGCTGGGGAGTCAAGAAAACTCAAGTACATCCAACACTTTCTGACATCTCATCACCCAGAGTCCAGAACTACATCTGACAGAAGATCATCTGTGGGGTCACCTGAAGAGGGCAGTGGACAAGAGAGATCCTCACAATCTGATGAGATTTGGAGAATTTTTATAAGATCAAGAGGCCAAATATCAACAGGAGATGTTTTTTATCAGTTGCATTATACAGAATAAATGTGAAACGTGTGAAGTTTATTTAAACAATGCAAAAACCTGGCAAATCAACATGAGTGTGAACACGTTTGATAGCTGCTCCATGTAAGGTCAGCGAACAGCAGAGAGTTCAGGATGCATCCTCAGAGGGATCGGATGTAAATGACCTCCTAACACACCGAGGCCTGTCTGTCAGAATAAACAGCTGCAGTTTGAGTAAACTCTGTGGACCAACTGTTTTAAACTGGTCAGACTGGTTCGTTCTTAAAGGGTTTTTGAGGATGAATGGAATGACGGCTGGTTTAACAGAATATTACTCAGAACTAAAGTTCGTTCGATGCAGAAAAACCCAAATGGAGTAGATGAGTTAAAGAAGGGAACGCTTTAAACTTTGCCTTTTAAATCTCGTATCATTTCTCCTGCTTGCAGGTTCTTTTTAAAAATCAGAATTTAAATTTGATTTCATATGTAGGTTGTTTTGTAAAGACTGAAGTCTGTAAACGTCTCCACATAATTTTATTTTTAGGTGAAAATGTTTGAATGTGTCTGTTTCTCCTGCCTCTTCTCATCTTGCTGAAGTGTTGGCATCATTCAGTGTTAATCGTTAACTTGTGTTTATAGGTCACTGAGGTTAAAATGGACAGAAAGACGGGTGAGTGTTGCTCAGATCCATTAATTCAGTTTGTTTCCTTTTAATCTGCTTATGTTGGTAACTAAGAGCCAGCTGTCTTTTTCCTCCTTGCTCTTTGTGATTCAGTGTTTAAATTAAAACCCAAGTATTTCTGTATTTCTGCTCCAGTTTTGGGATAAAATGAAAAAGGTTAGCCGAGTGCATCTTAATCAACTATTTAAGTTATTTCAGTGATTGAACTGAATTGTAGCAGCTCAGACAGATTGATGTATTTTATGTGATCTGTTAAGTTGATAATTATGTCAGACCAATTTAAAAATATTAACACAGAAATGTCAGTAAGTGAAAATGTGGCTGTTTGCATAAATTGCTGCATCAATGAGGCCTCTTGACAATAGATTCTCTCTCTGCTTTGTGAATCTCCCTCAAACTCTTCAATGAGCTTTGCTTCACAATCCTGAAGGCTGTGGTTATCTCTTTCACTTACACAAGTTTGTCTACCACAGTTTTTCCTTCCACTCAACCTTACATTTATGTGCTTAGATACACTCCTCGAAACATCCAGCCTCTTTAGCAATGAGCTTCTGTGCCTTCCCCTCCTTACTGAGGATTGAGTGACTGCCTGCCGGACTGCTGTCAGCAGCTGTCTCCATGATGGTGTAGCCATAACATGGCCCTGGCTGAAGGATGTTCTAAGTTATTCAGACGCAGCCGCTTATGATCCGTTTGACTTCTGCTGGAAAAATGTGTTGTTTCTGATGCTGTGTCTGCTGGCCCTTTTATTTATTATAAGTCACACTTTAACTGAAGGTCAAGCAGGATATTTATCAAGTCTTTGTCAGGTATAATAAAGTCTTGTGTGGTAAAATTAGAAATATTTTCAGAGACCTATTCTTTCTAAATAGGAACTAAACAGTTTAAAGCTTTATTTTAGTTCTACATTTCCTCAAAGCTCCATTTTAAAAAGAATACTAAGGTTGAAAACTGGGTTTACCTCGGGCATTATTTACATGCAGTTCTGAAAACTTGAAAATAAACGGGGATCATCGGACCCAGCTTACGAAGTAGTATCGGAGTTCTGGGATTTGTCAGAACTGTTCTGATCTACGGCTGTTGTCTTGGCAAGAAGAAAAACAAACTACAACTGTCCGTGATGTGTTGTTTGAAATCTTTTAAAATGGTTTTCCTTATCTGTGTTTTGATTTTAGAGACATTTGAAGGTGCTTCTGAACCAGAGGGAAGGTTGAAGGACTCAAAAACATCTAAAAGGTCAGTTTGGAGCCCTGTGATTGTTTTTTTTTCTCTGAAATTTATCAGGCCCGCTTCTGCGCTGTTTTTTCCATCAGGTTTTCAGACATTTTAATCTGTTGTGATTTCATTTGTTCATCTATTTAACCTGTTTAGGTTCCAAATCTTTGGTTGTAATGATTCCTGTAAACACAGAGTGTCTCGGAGCAGAAACCAGCTTCTTAGGCCTGACTTTGACTAGAACGTGTCATTTTAGCACAGCGTTGTATGTGGAAGTGTAAAACTGACTAACGGGGTCCTTATGAAGTCTGGAAAACTGGGAATTTGAGGATTTCCAGACTTCATTCCCTTTCCCATTGTTCAAATATCATTTTATTTGTTTGCTTACTTCCTTCCTTTCTTGTATCCTTCCTGGTGTCGCTCTTTCCCTCCCTCGTTGCTTTCGTTCTTTTGTTCCATCCTTCCTTCCTCCCTCCCCTGCTCTCTCTCATTGCCTGTCCTTCCTTCTCCTGACCTTCCTTCCTGTTTTTTCATGTTTCAAATTTAAATTCTGGGCGCTGTAAAAAAAATATTCGCCTTAAACTCATAGCAATTTAAATTTTTTACACTTTTAAAAAGAACATAATGGACTGAGAACTGTCTGGAGGTTTTACTTGAAAACATCTGTGGGAACTCTGGACTAAAACTGAAAATGATCTTCTTCCAGTGAGAGAGAAGAGCTCAGCAGCTCAGCAAAGAGCAGAAGTAACCAAAAGCAGAAAGCAGTAAGAGTTTTTTCACATGGTCGGTCGTTTATTGTGATAAATAATATCATGGTTGTTTACGACACGGACTTGTGGCTGTTTTTGCTTCTCTCAGAGCCAGAAGACGCCGGACAACAGAGAGAACTTGTGCAAAGAGTTGAAGTTTCTGGTTCAGGAGGCCCACAGCGCCTTGTCTGACCTCCGCAGCCGCAACGCAGAGGAGGCCTTCAGCCAGGCCCTGGGCCTGCTGGAACATGCAACACCCAAGGTAATCTATACAATAAAGTTTATACAGTAACATTTATATAATGACGCTCAAAATTATTCATACCTCCTTGAAATTTAGATTTTTCATTCATCCAAGAAGATGATTGGAAATGATGCATCAACCCCAAAATATGATGGAAGAAAGTTTTTAACTAACAAAATTATGTAATGTTGAATTATTTTATACACTTCTCAATTGGATATCAATGAACGACCTTTACCGGCATTGCAGCAATCAAAAACACTAATTATAATTGCTAACAAGTGGAAAGGGAATGATTAAAGCTATAGAAAAAGCATGAGGTTCACCAGGATGTAGAGACGTGACGAGGACCTCATCAACAGTGGACTATTAACTGTAGCTACATTGCTTTTTTCTGTGTAGAAAAGGTCTGTAAATCTCATAAAATAATTTCTAATCCGTATCAGAAATCTATCTAAAGGGTAAATCTATTACCTAATAAGTGAAATCTAATTACATTATACGGAGTTATTATATATGATTTTTTTTCCTCCAGTATCAGTCATTTACCTATTAGCAATCACATTACCATGTGCTAACAGCCAAATAAACAAAACATTGCAAAACAACGATTTAAAGGGGAATCCAAATGAAAATGACAGTTAAAATTCAGAGTATTATTAACTGATTAAAGGACTAACTTTATCTATTAATGTCTCTTTGTATGTGTCTCAGTCTGTCTCTCTGAGAGTTAAAATCAAGGTATACTGGAGTAGTAAATTCCTGTTTTAAATCTCAGGTAAAGTTTGCGATTGCACCGAGTTTAAAATTAGAGTTGCTGTTCTGTTTGGCTTTCTCAGAACCTTGGATTTTCCACACTGGATGTACTTTTGTTGCTGTTTGGACGAGCCTCGGCCTTGACAGAGATTGGACAGCCTGAGGTAAGTCCTGCTCAGAAAATAAAAAATACATTTTTAAAAGGTCTTTATGAAATCTAGGTATGTATGATAGACGGTTCCATGAAAATGTCTTTTGTTAAAAATAAAGATAACCTGAGTAAACACGAGGTAGTTTTCAAATGATGATTTTTACTGATGGAAAACAAGCTACCTAGTCCTGTGTCAAAAACTAATCGCCTATTGTGTTGAAATAACCAATTAATCACAAAACCAGAGTTCAGTTTCACCAGCCATACGCAGGCCTGATTAGTTCCTGACTGCAAAATCATTTAAATAAACCAGTCTGACAACACAAAGTAGGCAAGAAGATCTCAAAAAGCAACGCATCATGACCAAATCTAAAGTAATTGGAGAACAGGTGAGAAACAAACACATTGACATTTATCTGTCTGAAAAGGATTATAAAGCTACTTCTAAGGCTTTGGGACTCCAGTATGATCCATTATCCACAATACGAAAAAGCATGGAACAGTGGAGAACCTTCCCAGGGGTTTATCGGTCGGCGTTGTTCATTCAGCAATAAGAGACGGTGCAAAACGAGTTTAAAAAAAAGCTCCGTCTTCATTTACCAGAATACATCTTAGATCTGCAAACACAGCCTTTAAAAAAAAGAAGGAGCATCATCCGAGTCAGAGCGGTGGCAGAGTGATGGTTCGGAGCCGCCTTAGGACCTGGGTGACTTGTAACTAATTGACCCAAATCCTGAAGAACATTTCACCATCATTCTGCACTTGAGTTCTGCTGGAGGACAATGATCCAAAGCACACCAGCAAGTTCACCTCTAAATGGCTAAAGTCCAATTGAGATGCTGTGAAATGAGTTTAATTAGTCCGTTCATAATTGAAAACCCTCCAACATGGCTGAATTGATACAACTCTGAGAAGAGTGGGTTAATGTTCCTCCACAGCGATGTAGGAAGCTCTCAGGGGGTAATAACTTTTTCACATTGGGCCGGGTAGTCTTAGATTCCCTACAAGTGAAATCCTCATTTTGTATTTATTCACGTTGTGTTTTTATATTGAAGTTGGTTTGATTCAAAACATTTAAGTGTGACCAAAAAAGCAAAAGGAGAAGAGATGCATAATACTTCTTCACAGCATTGTATGTTATTAGAATGTGTAATTTGTTCTTAACCAGACATGTGATTCAGTGGAAATAAACCAGACCAGCTTTTTAGGAGGAAACTGTCTTTATTTTGTCTTTATTTGATCAAAAGTTGTCAAAGTTGGCGTTATTTCACTACCTAAATATGTTTTAGATGCATCTTGTTTGTGGATATTGAGCTGCCAGGAATATTGTTCTATAATATTGTGGTGCACAGATGAAGTATAATGAGCTAGTTTACTCCTAAAACTGATTGAAATATTTAGTTTGACAAAAATGAACAGTTAATAATGAAGCTGCGAAAATAAAATCACAGGACGTCATTTAAACTTAGTGGAGGGAAAATATTTCTCATGATTCGATAGTTTCTCTTCAGGTGGGTGAGGTGATATAACTGTTTTAAATGTAGGATGTTGGGAGATGTAGTCTTAGGGTTGTTTGTTGAGATTTCTTCTGATGTCACAAACCTTTTAAAGTTTCCCTCTGAGGAAATGTTTTTATTAACACCAATAAACCCCAGATTTGTTGGTCCAGTGTTTCCGTTATTCCTTTAAAGGATTAAACACCTAAATGTGTTTTTTGTTCCAGGTGTGCTTTTGATGGGACGTAAATAAAATAATTGTTAACTTTATATTTGTCATCTTTGTCACTCGCAGGAACTTGCAGAAGCAGAGAAACTCCTTGAGAAGATGAAATCGTTTGAGGAGCGGACGTTTCAGTGTCTGGTTTACTACGCCATCGGCAGGGTGTTCCTCAGAGAAAACAGGTAGAGGAACAACAACGCTTGAACCTGTTCAGCAGTGTCGTAGTTGTTGTGTTGGCTGTTCTGCAGCTGATGTCTCCCTCCTGTTTGTCCAGGTTTAAAGCTGCCATGCAGCAGTTTTCAGATTCACTGCAAATGGTGAAGAATCAAATAACACCGGGAAAACTCACCTGGCCTTTGACCAAACAGATTGTTAAAGAAACGCAGCCGGACCATTTCAAGGTTCCTGTAACCTAAATAATGTCGGATACGTCGTGATATGGAAAACAAGTCGGACTAAATTATGTTTGTTTTTAGGAGATGCTTGAGAATGCTATAGAGCTGTGCAGATTTCCACCTGCTCCTGATGCTGTTTGTCGTCTTGGAAAATGTCTTTGCACTCTAAAAACTGAGATTTACTTCACCGACCCAGATTTTAAGGTAAGCTGCAGCTGATTTCTGGAATAAAATAAAATGTGTAAAGCCTTGATGAGTTTTAAACATGCAAGCCTGCCGTTTCAGGGCTACATTCAGATATGCTGCTGCCAGAGCTGCATGGTTGAATTTCACATCAACTGCTGGAAGAGCCTGAAGTCAACAAAGTTCTGTGAGAAGAATGAAAAGGTCGGCTGAGGCTGCACTGCTTCTCTTTTCCTCCAACGCATACGAGGCGTAACGTGCATTTACACGTTAAATGTGTTTTTATTACTTCTACCGCAGGATATCCTTAATGAGGCGTGTTTGACTCCTGACTGTATGGGTAAAATCTGCTATATAAGAATTTTTGGTCCCACAGGTTTGTTGAAATGTAAGGTAAGATAAATATCCAGAGAGGAAGTTGGACGGGACGACAGGATCAGAGCTGACTGGGCTGTTTTTGTCTCGTCAGTTTGAAACAACGATAACTAAAGCAGAGAGGCCCAGGAAACCCAAGGTGAACCAGAAGGCCACAAGGTGAGAGCACTGCTACTCTGTTGTTGCTTTAATTGGAAACAATTGGGGGTGAATCTCAGTAAATTAGATCATTGAAAAGTCTGTTTAATATAATAATTCATAGGTGGGACTTACACACACAGTGATATGTTTCAAGCCTTTTTCTGTTAATTTTGATGAGTGCAACTTGCAGCTAATTAAACACAAAAGTTAGTTTTTCTCAGACCAATTAAGCATTTTTTAAATGCAGAAACACAGCTTTCTTATGGCCTATAAACATAAATAAGGAAGACTGCTGCAGCTGTTCAGCAGGCTTCTCAAGGAGGGATAGCTACAACAAGCTGGCTGCTCAGTGCTGTAGCCAAGCATTTTATCAGAAAGTTGAGTGGAAGGAAAAAAAGGTTGATAGTAATGACTTTGTTGTAGATACAGTGAAGACATCAAAACTATGAAGCAAAAGTAAGAGTAACATAGCAAACATAAAAATTGTAAAATAACTAAAAACATCTTTTATATTTTAGATCCTTCCGAGTAGCCCCCCTATGATTACTGCTTTGCCATGAGGTGGTCAACTGAAATGGTTCTCCAACAGTCCTGAAGGAGTTCCCAGAGCTAAAAATAAAAACAAACTATTGAATGAGAAGGGGTGTCCAAACCTTTTCACTGGTAGCTTATATGAGAATTACTTTTTGAATTGAAATACTGAAATGCATAAACTCTTGAATGATAATTTTAGTTTTTTTGAAATGCAGATTGAAGATTTAGCAGCTTTCTCATTGCATTCAAAAGCCAAATGGTTAGAAAGCATATTTTCTCCATTAACACAAGGGTTCTCAAAGTGGAGGTCGGGACCCCCGGTGGTTCGCGCAACACCAAGTGGGGGGTCGGGAGATGATTCGCCGAATCATTGTAATGTGACCGCTGCCAAAAGAGACAAATGAAATAAATTAATTTATCATGAAATAAAAAAATGTACAATGAAATGTCTAATTAAATATGTAATGAAATTAAATTATCAAGTGTCATTTACAAAAAAAATTCATTTCAAAATGGAAATAATTATTTCACCCTATATTTTATAAATAGATATACAGTTTACAAATTGTGTTTTTTAGGGGGTTGCCAGTCTGTGGCACAGGCTGAAACGTTTGGGAACCCCTGCACTAATTTAGTCTGGTATGGTTGTTAGTAATGATGAACAAACAGAGAATCAACCACTAAATATTTATTTCTCTTTGATGTTTTGGTTTTATTCATTTTGTCCATCTTTTGTAAGTCATCTACACCCCTCAAAAAAATAAAGGGAACACTTAAACAACACAATATAACTCCAAGTAAATCAAACTTCTGTTAAATCAAACTGTGCACTTAGGAAGCAACACTGATTGACAATTAATTTCACATCTTGTTGTTCAAATGGAAAAGACAACAGGAGGAAATCTTTGGTGATTATCAAGACACTCAATAAAGGAGTGGTTCTGCAGATGGGGACCACAGACCACTTCTCAGTACCGATGCTTTCTGGCTGATGTTTTGGTCACTTTTGAATGTTGGTGATGCTTTCACACTCGTGGTAGCATGAGACGGACTCTACAACCCACACAAGTGGCTCAGGTAGGGCAGCTCATCCAGGATGGCACATCAATGCCAGCTGTGGCAAGAAGGTTTGCTGTGTCTGTCAGCGTAGTGTCCAGAGCCTGGAGGCGCTACCAGGAGACAGGCCAGTACACCAGGACACCAACAACCCAGCAGCAGGACCCCTACCTCCACCTTTGTGCAAGGAGGAACAGGAGGAGCACAGCCAGAGCCCTGCAAGATGACCTCCAGCAGGCCACAAATGTGCATGTGTCTGCACAAACGGTTAGAAACCGGCTCCATGAGGATGGTATGAGGGCCCGATGTCCACAAATGGGGGTTGTGCTCACAGCCCAACACCGTGCAGGATGCTTGGTATTTACCAGAGAACACCAGGATTGGCAAATTCACCACTGGCACCCTGTGGTCTTCAGAGATGAAAGCAGGTTCACACTGAGCACATGTGACAGACGTGACAGAGTCTGGAGACACCGTGGAGAGCGATCTGCTGCCTGCAACATCCTTCAGCATGACCGGTTTGGCAGTGGGTCAGTAATGGTGTGGGGTGGGGTGGCATTCCTTTCTGTGTGCTCGCCAGTTGTAGCCTGACTGCCATTAGGTACCAAGATGAGATCCTCAGACCCCTTGTGAGACCATATGCTGGTGTGGTTGGCCCTGGGTTCCTCCTAATGCAGGACAATGCTAGACCTCATGTGGCTGGAGTGTGTCAGCAGTTCCTGCAAGATGAAGACATTGAAGCTATGGACTGGCCCGCCTCATTAAAAAATGAGGTTCACATTAATTAAAATACAGCATAACAAAAATGTAAATAGTAATAGCAGGGAGAGCTGTAGGGATTTGCAGCATAACTTTATTTTCTGTAAGAGTTGAGCAACAGTTTAAGGGGAAACAAATGTGACTAAATGTTAATTAACCACAGCCGATCAAACACCTGGGCAACTGTGGTTTTATGTTAATATACAACGGTGTCATCAGCATAGAGGTGGCATGGTGCATCATTTGACCTTCTGACGCACATTAACAATATAAATTGTTTTGTGTGGTGGGCCTAAAACAGAGCCTTGAGGGACACCTGCTGAAGCATTGGGTCAAAGGGCAGATTTGATTGCTACGTGCTGTTATTTCCCTTTTTGTTTTTTGTTCTCAGTGTAAAGAAGTTAAAGTCAAAGGAGAATCACAAGCAGAAGAGGAAACAGTTCAAACAGACGTTTAAGGATAAGCAGACCAGCAGCGATGAGATTCTGCAGAACAAAGACAACTCAGCAACACAGAGTCAACAAAAAGGTACTGTTTCATAGGTTATGATGACTCCTAGGACCTGCCGTCTATCCCTCTGCATGGTACTTTTATCAAAACAAAGAATAATCTGTCTTTGTCATTTTTCTGCTGCAGCCTGGTTGGTGTACAGAGATCGAGTTCTGCTGCAGATCAACCAGAACATGGACCTTCTGAGGGAGGAGCGGGGCCTCCAGGTTTCCGCGCTGACCAGGAGCCTCCAGCCCTGGTTGGAGCTGGACTGGTCGAGGGGGAACCATATTGCCAGTAGGCTGCTGAACTGGCAGCAGGAACAGCTGGACACTTTGGGCCAAGCTCTGGAGCTGCTGCTGGAGAGGAAGAGCCGGGTCTGGGCTCGGGTTTTTATTCAACAACTTAGCAGCTGTGTAGGTATAAACTCCAAACTGAGCAACTGGGCGTGTCAGCTCAACAACGCAGGTCAGCCTTCACATGCTTCTGTTTATTTGTAGAAGATGTTTAGAGAGTCGGTCTGAAGCCTGATGGACTGTTTTCTTGCTTTCAGGTCTGCACGCAGCCCAGTCCTTCATCGATCGGCACTCGGAACGCCTGGAGCAGCTAGATCTGGCTATTCTTCTGAACTTTGACCCTTTAAAAGAAATGATTTTAGAAAAACTTGACACTAAACCGGAATTTTTTTCAAGCCTTGGCTTGACTGTGACTGAGTATCTAAAGCAGGCCTCGGCTCATGACATGAGGCTATTTATCTGGACTCTGGAGGAGCATAGAGAGGACTACAGTTCTTGTCACACTATACTGGATGAATATTTTGATATGATGGGTACGTATTTTGAACCTGGCAAACGTGATTTACAAGCATTCCTCTTGCTTTAAAAATCTCCGTTTGTTTTTCAGATGGACATTGTTCTGTGTTAAAAAAGTCTGAAAATGAACATGTAAGTCTTCTTTTTTTTTTTTTTGTGGTTTGGCTATTTACCTGACAGTTGCCACAAACTGAACTTAATTTGGCAGCATGTTACTAAAAATGTCCAGATCATTAAGATTCATACGGTTGTTCTTTACGCACCATCGCTCCACTTTAAATTTGAATATTTTAATATAAACCACCGCTTTTACAGATTACTGTTCAAGTCGGATGATGTTTAATCGGTGGTCGTTTTTAATACAGATTTGGCTCACTGCCCAGGGCGCACTTGTGGCATGGGGTGGCACGAGTGCTTGCAAAACATAAAGAAAGAAATAAGACATCTTATGCTTGTTATTTGTCAGAAAGTTTCACTGACAAATTAAAACCTTTAAAAAGAAAAATGGTGGCTGCAACATTAAGTATGTCTTTTCTTAGATCCATGTGATGCATTTATTTTAATTTCATAGTAAATTGGACCGCAGACATCCAGCAGCTTTTCATCGAAGGCGGACTTTGTGGCCCCAATTCATTAAACACAGCAAGCATTTCCAATGAAAGAGTGACCCATATGTTGCTAAAAATAGGATATAAAATGTTTCTAGAGCTAAAAATTAGAAAACTTAAATTGTTTGCCTGTCTTTAGATAAAACGTGAGACCTGTAGCCCGCCTGGACCTCAAACGTTTTATGCAAAAATCAGAGTCTGTGTGACGTTAAAATATTGAATGTTTCTCAGATAGTTTTTCTTTTAAAGGTTTTTTTTTTTTTTTTTTTTTTGCGATTTTAAACAAATTTGTGGTTTTTGTTGCCCATGAGTGGTTTCAACTCGACGATTAGGTCCACGGGGCCAAAAGTTTGGACACCCTATACCAGCAGTCTGCGACCTGCAGCTCTTTAGGCGCTCAGTGGTGACTCTTCGTAACTTTGGCCAAAAATGTTAAAGACCTGAAAAATATTTTTAAATATGAAGCTAAAAAGGGCTAGTTCTAGCATTATATTTCTGCATTTTTATGCTATATTTGCATAGTGCATATATTTCCAAAAGTATTTGCTCACCTACCTTGACGTCCCATTGGTCCACCCATTGCAGCCATCTGGGAAGGTTGTCCACAATGTTTAGGAGCATGTTCTTGGGCATTTTAGACCATTCATCCTGAAGCACATTTGTGAGGTCTTACACTGATGTTGGACAGGAAGGCCTGGTTCTCAGTCTCCGTTCTAATCTATCGGATTGAGGTCAGGACTCTGTGGAGGCCAGTCAAGCTTATCCACACCAAACTCTCTCATCCATGTCTTTCTGGAAGATATTATCATGTTGGAAGAGGAAGCGGCCATCTCCAAACTGTTCCAACAAAGTTAGGAGAAAGGAATTGTTCTTGTTCTGGTGAGACATTCAGAGTTCATTTCACTGGAACGAAGGGAAAGAAACTCTCCCTTTGCCTTCCCAGCTCATTAAAAACAACAACAATTAGATATGAGTTTTTAGTTCTTCTATTTAACAGTTTATATAGTAGGTGTTCATAAAACCCGATAAGCTTTCTTTTCTCAAAGAGTCACATAGGTTTTACAGCTGTAGACAAATTTACTGTAATTAAGAATTAGAGCAGAAATAGCTGTTAGGATTGTAAAGGTTGCTGACCCCTGCCTAATCCTACCCCTATACCTCAGTTTGCACCTCCTACCTGATCAAATAGAAACCTTCATCTTAACAAAGGCTAATTTAACGTGATCTCATTACAGAATTCTCCTACGAGGGCTAAGAGTCGAGGCCGGAAAAAGAAACGAAAGGTAGAAAATCTGGAAAATGAGACCCTGATGTAAAGATTATTGTAACGCATCATCATGTCGACCCTTTCTTCTGCTTATTTCCACCCAGGGTCTTATTGGGTTGTCCGGGTTGAGAGGAGTAACTCCAAGAGAGGAGTGGGACCAAGACTTTTTTGAAGATGACTCTTTGTAAGTTAAACATCTTTTGAATAATCTGCTGGGAAAGAAACCCGTTCTGATGATTTTCCTGTCTGCAGATCATTCCTTCACCCTGGTGACTCATTTAGTGTTCCCAGTCACCTTCGAGAGCAGGTAGCGGATTTTGAGGACAAATACAACAGAAGCAGGAGCAGAACTCCCTATAGAAAGATTTTAGACAACAACCCTGATTCCACTAAAGAAAGATTGTATGAGTAAGTATGAAACAGACCTGAGAAACATTCGTCGATACGTTGTTATTATGAAAGTGTGACGTTTATCTCCAGATCTGTAGAGACGGTTCATTTTCAGATGAAACATGATGCACTATTTTAAGTTTGATTCTGGGCGACGTCTGCTGTCTTCATTCTGTTTCAATGATTTTACTACCGTAACCAACCCCTCTTTACCTTCTAAATGTTTTGCTGTATTGAACAAAACCAAATGGATTGCAGGCATAGAGAGCCTGAATGCATGGTACCTAGATAGCGAGCTAACACTTACTGCAGAGTGGAGATTCATGTTGCGATGAGAATAAATTTTAGATTTATTAGATGTGCCTCGCAGCTTAAACTCAGCTGCTCAAACTTCTCTCCTGCTGCAGCTACTTTGCTCAGATCCTGGAGGAGCACGGCCCCCTGGTGGAGGAGGACCCCCTGCTAGTGGGAGAGTTGCAACACTTTCCCCACGAGGCGAGGAAGATGATCGCAGAAGCGGGCGGCTTAGAGACCTTCCTTTTGGAGTCTTTACGATTCATTAAGATAGGAAGGTACATCGGGCTGACTCATCATGCAGTCTCCCTGCAGCAGGACAGACACAGAGCGAGCCTGGACGACCTGGATGAAATAGTTGATGCTCACCATAACTCTATATCACCTGACTTGTATACAGTGAGTGATTTCCCAGACGATCCGAAGGGTTTTCCCCCCGTACCCCCAGGGACACATCCTGTTCTTCCAAATCCGTATTTGTTTTGCTCCCAGTCATCTCTCTCGCTCTGGTGTGACGCAAACTATGGCTCAACGCCTCACATTTTACCCAACGGTTATACGGAGCCTACTGTGGATGTTCCGGACAATATTTATGAAAAATTGGAAACGGATTCAGCTTCACACAGGAGTATTTTGTCCACGGATGAAAATCGCTCCCGTAGACATGCTGCAACACAGGTTCAGACCGTTTTACCTGGCTTTCAAAGAATCCCACCTAAATGTGTGAAATGCATTCATTCAAGCTGATCTTTATTTTGCTCTGATAGACGTGTCCGGAGGCCACGAGCAGCGTGGTGGTGAACACTGAGCTTTATGAACGTTTTGAGAGCTACCAGGTGGGTTACACGCCATGACAGAAATACAAAAAGCACCAGAACATTTCATTTGACAGATGGAGAAGGTTTCAGCAGTACGAGCTCAAAGAATAAGCATGACGCACAATGTTGAAAGGCCACAGCACCCACTAAACCAATACTTTCCTCACCTTATTGGCCCACATTCATGGAGCATCTGTGTCTTTGCTGGATGGCCTGTGATAACATTTTGTACATCTAGACCTTCGTAATATCTACTGATCTCTCATCTTTTAAATCAATAATGGTTTTTAACATTTCTTGAAAATAAAAATCTGAAAAGTGCGGAGAGTTGCAGTCTTGCCACAGATTTTCAGTTGGATTTAGGTCCGGGCTTTGGCTGGACCTAAAAATCTGGCAAAAAAGCTGGAGAGACCTCCAGAAAGGAGTTGGACTGCTTGGAAACAAATGATTAAGCAGTTAGAAGTCCTCTAAAACTTTTACAGTGTTAGATGATATTAATCTCAGTGGGTAGTTTGGTACAAAAAGAGCTTAATTGCTGCGTTTAAATACTTTGAGCTTTAAACCATAAAAAGCCTCATTGACGGTGTTTGTTTTTCAGGGTGGCATCATCAAGCAGGAGAAGAGCAACAAGAAGCTGGAGCAGCAAATAAAGAAAACTGAAAACTGTCTTAAACTCGATCCAAGAAGCAGTGAAGACATCAAGTTGATGGAAAATAAATTAAAGGAGATCACTACAAACATACAGGTAGGTCTAAAGCAGCTGCATCTACAGTGTAGTTGCAGGTCGGCTGTTTTTGGTAGAGTTCAGTGTCGGGTTTTTTTTTTTTTTTTTACATAGGTGACCAATAAGGAGCTGGTGATGTTCCAGCAGAAGCTGGAGGAGGAGGTGAAAAAGGACCAAAAGGAGAAGAAAACCAACCAGGAGGAGCTGAAGTCCCTAAAGATGGAGATGGAGCAGCTGGTGGAGGAGCAGGGGAGGTAAACAGGATTTCAGCAGGGTCCAAAATGTCAGACTTCAGCCTTAAAAGCTCCCAGATTTTCCAAAATGGGTCTTAAATTACTTTTATTATTAATTAAATTAGTATTTTGTTTTGTTTTTGGAAAAACTCCAGCAGCATTTATTTGTCATTTGTTGTTGGTTCTGTCTGAGGACTTTGGGTCCTATTTTGCACTGTGGTAAAACCACAGAATCCAGACAATTCATCCCACCCTGCTAACCTGCTCCGGTAGCTTGTTTATGATTCATTTTCTGTTATCTAGCCTTACATGGGTTGTATTCTATTGATTAAGTCATCTTGAACAAATTTAATGTTGCAATGCGTGTAGAGGCTTCAATTTACATCACGAGGGTCCGAAACCCAGGATGAGACTTGGATCATGAACGTGCATCCCTAACCCTGAAGATTTTACGTGCCGTTTAACTTTGGTTTGACGTTTTTCCTCCATGCGCAGCCTTTCCAGGAACATCAGACAGAAGAGGACCAGCTATGAAGCCAAGTTTAACGACTTCTTGGAGCTGAGGTGAGCAGCGGGAGGAAACGCAGGACTTATTGAAATCCTGAATAAAATTCTCACTTCATGCATTTGGTCTCCTCAGCAATCAGTCAGCGGCTGAGAAGATGAGTTTGGAGGATGAGATCAATCGCTTTAAGGCTCTGTTAGCCTCTGCTGCTAGAAGGTCTCACACTGCTCAGGTAACATTTATTTCCTCTGGAAAGAAAAGAAAGTCCTACATATTCACAGTGGGGAGGGTTGGTGAAAGGAAGGGGTTGAAAAGAGATCCAGCTCCATGGTGAACACATCCTTTATCTGCTCGCTTGTTCTCTCCAGCTGTCGGTGGCTGAAAGCAGCAGGGATCAGGGTCTGTACGGCCTCTACAGAGAGCTGGCTGACGTCAAAGCTTTGCTGAGCAAACTGGACGAGGCGGCACACAGGTGAGACGAGTGAAGGGTTAGAGAACCAGTAACAGACAGCGGTTTAAAGTGCGCTACCAGAACCGGGCCACAGCGGGTTAACATCTGTAGCTCATTCTGTTTATCCATGGAGGAGTTTATGGATTTGAGTTAAATCTGGAAATTATTATTTAAAACTTGTATTTTCTGTATAGTAAAACAAGATATTTATTTATTTCATTGTTGCTGCAATTGTTTGAAATGTGATTGGTCAACTTTCAAAGCAACTCTGATTCAGACCAATCGGCTTCAACTACAGCATTACAGGCCCCTCCCACCCATGAAGTGGGCGGGACTACCGGTTGTGGTTAGTTCTGCCCACTAGGAGTTGATTTGTCTAAAGCTGGCCTGTCACACAAGTTGACCAATCAGGTGTTGGGGTCTAGTTGTTCACCTTGAAACGTCTTAAACCACCTGGTTGTGGTTTGTAATCCTTTTTTTTTTTTTTTTGTTGCCATTTTTACAATAAATAAGAAAAACAACTTTTAATTTTATGGGTTAACAGGTCTGACGGGTAATACAGCTACTGGGATCATAGAGAGAAAACTAAACAGCAGCGCCATCTATGGGCCCAGTTGTGGCTCCAGTTCTAAATCACCTCTATTTGCAATGAGAGGCTGGTGAAAAGATCTGAAGCTCCATGACAAGCTCTTCCTTATTCAGTCAGTTTAGAAACCAGAAAAGCTCAAACACGTCTTTTCTTCTTCTTTTTATTTTTGAACATTTTCCAGAACCCCAAGCCAAGAACTGGAAACGACGAGGAGCGGCTGCAAAGCTAAGGTCGAAGAAGTGGAGAAGAGCATCTCCACCGTTGAGGTGCCATTGAACTTCACATAAAAACGAACCAGACAAATAACATCTAGTTTAGCTTTTTATAATTTTCATATTTCATCCATCAGACAGAATCTCAGGCGTTTACTGGTGTCATCTATAAACTATAAAAACTATAAAAACAAACATTCCTGTAGTTATGCTCCTGAATGTTACTGAAACCTGTTCATATTTCTGTCCACAGCGACGGTTCCAGGAGCAGCAGGATCAAGTGAAGAAAGGCAGACGAGTCTGTGATCTGCCTCTGGCCGATGACAGCAGCACGCCTGAGCCTGCAGCTGCACCAGTAAGACCAGTACAACATGTTGCTTTTATTCGCTTATCTTCACATCAGAATTCAGCTGAAGGTTTTCAGGGTTTTTCTTGTTTTCTAGTTAAAGTGAGCAGCTCGCTTGTCAGTTTTCCTCCGTGCAACAGAGATGACTGTCATAGTTCTGCATTTATGTCTCTAATCAGGCAAGCTGCTAATGTTTTACACCTCAGATACGTATTTTGTCAACTTCTAGTTGTCAGATCTGTTTTACAAATATGTGGCGATGCCGCATTCAATCTAGAGATCTGGTTTGGCCAAATTTTCCTTGGATCATCTCTGTAGGGGTGACCAGCAGGTCACGTCCTCCTATTTAACAGGTGTGCTGTTTTTAAGCCATAAACACGTCTGTACTTCACACTTTTTGATTTCACTCGGATAAAGGTTAGCAATACAAAGTCTGAATGGGAATAATTTTGTAGTTCCTTTCGTTTCTCTTGGACTTAAAGCTAATATTAAAGACCCTGCAGCAGATTCTTATCTTTATGATTTAGTAAAAAACAAACGGGATCCGCAGGTCAAAGAAAGTCCAAAAAAGGCATCGACCTTACCTTTTAAAACAGAAGCTTTAGTGTTCATATAAATCATGTCAGGTTCTACTGATTGAATATATGGCGTAACCCAGGACTTTGATTTGGGACACAAACACACACACACCCTATGCCTCCTTGGACAGATCATTCAGAACATACCCATTCACTTTTATGCAGATGACATTCAGCTGGAACTCTACTTAAAAAACTAAGAGTTCTTTCAAACTGTCTGAATTACTTGAGTGCCTAAAAGACTGATCGTTTCCCCTGATCAGGAACTTGGTCGTCAAACCAAACTTAAGGAATTTAAGTGTTTTCAACCAGCCAGTGTCCCTTCAATGTCCCTAAAAGCATTTTTTCTGAAATGGGTTTCATCATTTGTCTAAACAAAAGTGTCTGGTGTCAAAACAGGAATTTAAGATGATTGTTCATGCTTTTATTTCTTCGTCCAAAACTACTGATTATCTTCAGTTGGTTCGAGGCTGTTAAGATACACAATTCAAAAATCTGAAGCGTTTTTCTGTGGACGTTGCAGCTTTTTGCCGCCCACGGCGCTTCTCCTCCTGCAGCAGCCGAGGCTCCAGCCGCTCCGCTTCCTAAGCTGCATAAACCTGCGGCCAGGAAGCCAGATCCGCCGCATGTCACGGTGTTCGAGAAGGCCATGGAGAGCCTTACTGCCATGTTTCCTGACTATTCAAGGTAAACGGCTGGGGCAGCAAACACCGACGGCTCCGTTGACAACCAAACCGAGCAGCGGGTAGGTCCTGCAGGAGTCTGTGGCATGAATGGATTTTCTGTTTGTCTTCAGGCCCCATTTGACGAGGTTCGTTCAGGAGTTTCGTTTGTCCAGAGGTGGAAGCCTGAACAGCATGCCGTTGCAGGAGGTGGTCGGCGGAGTGACGCAGCTCATCCTCGACCATCAGGTAGATAAGTCGTTTGTAACTTTAAAAAAATACACGCAAAGTTGATCAGAATATTTTTCTTCTTCTGTTGTCAGCTTAACTTTGAACTAACCAGACTGGCCATTTTTTTTTCTGTCGTCTCAGGAAAAGCTGAACACTGCCAGAGCCAACATTGTGGGTCGATCCGGTCCAGCTCAGGGTGCCGCCCCTCCTTTGGCGACCCACAATCCGGTGTGGCAGAGAATGGGAACCCAAAGAGTCAGAACTCCCAACGCTGTAAGTCCAACAAAATCATTCAGCAAATTAAGTGAAGCAGTGGTTTAAATTAATCACTTGGTTTCCAAATATAAATAAAATGCTTCCTAATCAAAGAGTCCGATACTTTCAGCACTACTAAAATTCTGGACGGAAACAGACATGAGATCATTCAGGACTCAGACGCCCCAAAACATTAGGGTCTGTGGTCTCACTCTGAAAGCTCAGATATTCTCCTAATCCTGAAACTAAGGCTTCTTTGCATAGAATAAATATGTTTATAATCAGAGGACAACCTCTGTCCTCAGGCAAGCTACAAAAGTAGCTTAAAGGGAAAAAATGATCCACATTTTCAATATAAAATCAGTGCAACTAAACAATCTGACTGCGTTTAACCATCATTTCCTGTTAGAATTGAATCTAGTTGTAGGATAAATACGTGCAGGTGTCCCAGAAAATGACCTGGACTATGAACAAGGCTAAGTAAAGTATATAAAGTAGAAAGTATAGGCGCCCGGAACGCCAAAACTAGATGAAAATCAAGCCATTGTCATCCATTTTTGAACAGTTTGACATGAAATAAACAGAAATGGGTATCATTTCAGCAAAGAGTGCAACTCTAAAGGAAAATCCTATCTGAATGAATAATCCTACAGATTTAGTTAGAGAAGAGTTAAATGTGATTTAAATCAAGTAAGGCTGGCTCTGACGTTTGGCCGTTAACACACGCAGGAACGTTTTTGATCGGTGGAGTTGGTGCATGAAGGGACTGCAGAGACATGTGCTTTGTTTGTCCAGGTCAATGGGAGAAATACATCCTAAACCTGTAGATCCTTCCTCTGACTCGTATCGGATCTCGGGCTCATATTTAGTGTTGTCAGAATTCCTATTTTGAGGAGAGCCAAACTGCAGCTTTGGTGCTCAGAACGTTAACTGTGAAGCTTTGTTGTTGTTGCAGCTGAACATGGAGGACCCGTGCATCATCTGCCACGAAGACATGGGCCCAGAGGACACCTGCGTACTCGAGTGCAGACACAGCTTCCATAATGAGGTGAAAGCAGTTCTCCGGGTCTGAAGCCACATCTGGCCGGCTTAGGTTTCTGGTTCTAATGTGTGGTTCTGTCCGTGTCCAGTGTATCAGGTCATGGTTGAAGGAGCAGAGTACCTGTCCCACCTGCAGAAACTACGCGCTGCTACCCGAAGATTTCCCCGCTCTGTCTGGCAGGAGACGCCAAGCCCCCTGATGTTTCAACCCCTTCACTGCCAACATTTCTGCTTTTTATTTTTTAATTACTTTGTTTATTGAAATGCTGCTTTTGTTGTTTTTTGCTACTTTTAAGAACTGTTTAATAACCTATGGAAATAAACAACTTCGTGTTGGAGCTCAGCTTCTGGATGTCCATATGTCCACCTCTATGCTTCAGCTGCTTTTTCCATCCAACAAGCTTTGCTCTAGAAGAGATCAGACTCAACTTAAACACGTCAGAATGTGCTAAATATTCAGCTTCAAGGTAGCAGTTGTAATTAGTTTAATATTGTTTACTTCAAATACACAATAAGCACCCTGCTCATTTTTGACAGCGCTACTAAAGATGTAATGAGCCTTTAAATAAATTTGCAGTGGCGTCTTCTCATGCTCGACAATGTAGAAACATTTTATATTTAATTTGCCGACAATTTAGTTTTATGTAACAAAAAATCTGAAAAACCAAGCTTTTTAATATGCAAAACTGCAGAAATATTAAATCATTCACATCCACAGAAATATAATAGAATTGTGTAATTTGCTTAAAAACACATTCATTTGACAAATTTACTGGAACAATTGGTTTTCCCTTGTAAGAATGATTTAAAATCATAATTTGAAAAAAATTATTTAACAATCATTACTTATGAACAGAAATCAGAGATGTCCTCTGGTGTTGTGATTATGGGCTCAAAGCTCTTTAATAATTGATAAATTATTAACCAAAACCAAAAAATGTCTGTTTATTCACCCTCTTCGACCTTATTTTGACAGATAAATCATTCTTGGACGAAATAAACAACCGGTTCTCTATAATAAATAATCCTGATCCAAAAACCTTCACCTAACTAACGAGCACCATTCTACACAAAGGGAATAAAAATATATGCGCATTGACTGTCTATGAAGATCAAACCAGCAGTTTTATGGACAAAATGTGTCATTTGGGTTAAATGGAAAGAGAAGTTCTCCTGGTGTTGATGTCTTGATCGCAGCGATCAGCTGATAAAACGGTGGGGCCACGCCCCTTTAAGCTCTACCAGCTGATTGGCCCAAATCTCGAACAAAGAGTCATAAACTCTGAGGCGGGAACTCAGTGGAAAAACTCCAGTAATAAAACTGGAACAAAGAGTTGGTGAGACCCAGACTGCAGCTGCTTTGAATGAAAACTTTTTAAAATCCAACTTCTAACTCCTGATTGATTTGAGATCAGCTGGACAAACATTACCCACAATTCAGCAGCAAATCAAACACAGCTCAGGATAACATCACATGCAACAAGTTAATACCTGAGATTAACTACTGGTGATCCTACGTCACCTTCACTGTGCCTCATCCTGACCAGACCTCTAAATGCATCTATCCAATTTAATAAAAAGAATGAAATTACTTTGACGTTGATTTATTCTCGCCACCGGTTGAGGATGGGTCAGGTCTGAAGAAAAACGAGGGGTGAGGATCAACTCAAGAAAAAAAAAATTGTAAAGTTCTCATCCGTCGAGGGGAAAACATGAAGAACCGTTTGGTCAACTAAATCAACAAGGAGTCTCCTTGGAAATAAAACCTGTGTGGGTTTCCACCTGCGCCGGGTGTCGATCGGTATGAATCTTCTGACCTTCTTGTATCAGACAGATTTCCAGCATTCAAGCTCTTCCGGGAATGGCCATGTGGAGGAAAAGTTCACCTGCGAGCTTTTGTCTCTCCAGATATGCGCCTCTGTTGCGTCGTCCCATGAGACATGCTGGAAATGGCGACGAAAATTTCTTTTCTGCGGGTTTTACAATCCCGGGTGACGTCAGGGCAGTGGGGAGCTGCAAAGATGATCAAAGATCCCTCTCAAGCTCATGAAATGTGTTCTGCTGGCCAGAGAGGAACATTTTTAAGGTGTTTAAACACAACTTTCCCAGGAGTGACACCAAATTTCACTATACTTAATTAGGCACAGATGGCGAATAGAAAATGGGCACAATGTTACAATTATTAAAATGGTACTAAGATTAGTTTTTATTTAATTTAATAGGGAGTGTATTCCTAAACAACTCCCACAAATGGGAACTGTTTCTTCCAAACTGTTGAATTTTATGTTAATTATGAGGTTTAGAACCATTAGGTGCAGTTGAATCTGCTATCTTGTGAGAATCAGAACCAGTTTCAAGGCATCTGCTGGTTTTTAAAAGGCTCATAAGAGGTTAAGATCTTGACACCGCCTGCTTTTCTGCAGAGGAATATTCAAATTTTGCAACGGAGTCTCTTCACAAGTTCATACAGGGGCTGGACAATGATTTTTTTTCATCACCACCTATGTGAGCTTCAGGATCTACATCAGGTCTGAACGAGGGCAAGATAACCAGCCAGCAGCCCGAACATTACCTGCATGCAAAGGGTGAAATCTATCACATACTTTATTTCACGGCTTTCATTCACTGTTTGCATTTCTTTATCTTCCTGAAACTTCACATGTATTCATACATTCAGCAGATGAGCACAGCTGGCTTTTTTAAACTGTCCATTGTTCATTGCATTCTCACGTGTAAAATGATCAATTACACCTAAAAGCTTCGGAGGACTTTCGTATTTACATGGTGGCCCTTTTGTGTTTTCGCTGGAAGTTAGAGACGTTCAGACTCTGCAGAGCTTCAGAGGGAAGTTCTCTGTGATCAGGTGATCATCATGAAGGACGATGACGATGTTGATTTCAAACTCTGAAGGGAAAGAAACATGTCACATAAATATTTCATACAGTGCATTAAACACCCTGCAGGACTGCTTAGTGCTCCTCTGATTGGATGTTTTCACTGACCCACTTTGAAGTTGGTGGTCTCCAGCGTGGGGCAGGTGAACAGCCGGGGGAAGACCATGTAGATGGGGATCGGGAGGCCGTGGCAGACGTCTCCTTCTGCTATCTGGATGTTCTGGATCTCTGTGGCGTCTCGGGCGTATCCTTCGGCGCAGCCTGCATGCACAGACGGATAACCTCCAGCTCGGCTGCTACGACCACAGCAGCTTTCAGAGAGAATCAAACTCACCGCAGGTTTCCACTCGAACAAGCTGCAGTTCGATGCTCTTGACTGGGACCTCTGACTTCTCCACCACCACCTCACCAGTCAGGGGCTGACTGATCACACAGCTGGTGGCATCTAAATGTCCCCTGATTAGAAATCTTGGCAGCAGACTCTTCTGCAGACGAAAACATGTCCTTTATATTAGACCCACGAGAAACTTACAGTGACCTGCAGAAGTATTTAAACCACTTGAACCTTTCTACATTTGTAAAACCAGATTTCAGCTACCTTTATTGGGATTTTTTTGTGACACAACCTACTGTTGAATTGTGAAGTGAAGAGAAAATGATGCAATGCAATTTTTTTCACTGAAGATGAACTCTGGAGGAGCTGCAGACATGTACAGCTCAGGTAGGAGAACATGCTGACCTGCACAAATCTGTCATTCTTGGAACAAGGACAAATAAAAGCCAAAATAATCTCTTTACAGTTTGCCACAACACAGCACAGGTGTGGAAGAAGCAGCTCTGGTCAGATGAGTCAAAAAAAAAAAATTCTACATTGTCCTGAACGAACCATTCCTATGTTAAAATATGGTGGTGGCAGCATCATGCTGTGGGAATGCTGGGCATAGGTGATGGGAAGATGGATGTAGCTAAATACAGGATAATCCAAGAAGAAAATCATGTTAGGGGTTCAACTTTCAGCAGGACAACAACGCTAAACATACAGCCAGAGCTACAGTGGAATGGTCCAATTCAACTTGTATACGTGAGTTAGAGTGGCCCAGTCAAAGTCTAGACCAAAATCCAACGGTCAGTCTGTGGCAAGACCTGATAATTGGTGTTCACAGGTGTTCTCTCGTCTAATCTGACTGATGCTGAGCAACAATTTCAGTCTATGGAAGAGACAAAGCCCAGAAGACTTGCAGCTGTAAGGAGGTTCTACAAATTATTAGCTCAGGGGATGGGGTGTAAATGAAAATGAACGCCACACGTCAGATTTTTATTCGTCAAAAATGTTGAACTGTGCAGAATTTTCATCGCACTTTCTGTGCATTCATGCTCTACTTTAGGTTGCTCTAACATAAAATCCCAACCAAACATTGAAGTTTGTGACTGAATACGTTTACCACAGACCGTAGGTTAAGTTCCCCTCACCTCACGGGTGTTCTGCAGAGATTCGGGAGTGATGGAGAATTTGACCGGCGTAGGGACAACTTTTGCCTTCTGTGGCTGTAAAATCAAGGAAAAGCTCAATTAATGCCTTAATAAACAGAAGCAGCATCAGACTGCAGCAGAGCAGCTCAGCTGAGTAAATACTCTGATGTGTTCAGTTACCTGACAGTGCACCATGAACTCACAGTTCCTGCTCAGGTCTTTGGCCAGCAGGGAGCGCTTCAGGTCACAGCGGAGGGTGTACTGAACAGGAAACAGGCAGAGGTTACAGACAGGAAGCACTCAGGTCACCACGTTGTTATAGGAACACTTTAAAATACCTTCAGAAAGCCTGAACTAGTCATAAAAAAAAGTTGGCTGCTTAAGAGTAAAACTTTCAAGAAATGAAGGAGTGCAGTACCTCTCCACACTAGTGTCACATACTGATTCCAGGTGGAGTGTCAGATTTACCTGAATATTAACAAAGACTCCATGGTAGGTCTCATACAGCACTTTGTTGCCTTTCGTGTTCAGAGGAAACTCAAACGGGATCTCCGTCTTCCCTCCGGGGATTTTCCCTGCCTTGGCCACCTCGATGTTGTTGCTGATCAGCTGGATTGGCTGCAAAAACAACAATCAGATTAATATCGACAGAAATGCAGTTATTTCCACCACTAGTTTGATGGATTAGGTGACAGGTTGCTATGCCTGATGGTAAATGTTGTATTCCACAGACAAAGAGTCTGGGAGAAACTTTATTGTCTAGGTTTAGGTGACCAGTCTGAATGACTGCTTGGTTTCCTATGCTAAAATGTCAGATGGTTCATTTGTTAAAACATCCGGTTTATCAGTGACATTTATCTCTTTAAACTACTTCAAGACAACAAGACATAAACATCACGGCAGCCCTCTGGACATGAAAACGCAGAGAGCTTAACAAAGCCTGACACCACAGAGACCACCTCAGGGCTCCTTCACACCAGACCACCACCTCCAGGGTTATTTGTTTCATTGTGCACGAAAGACAAAAAAGGTTCTTCACTTTAGCTCTGGACATGGACCAACCCACCTGCACAATGTCAAGCAGTTACATCAGTTGCTTGTTTGAGGAGATTTCACAAGCAACTCAGACGGAGCAGCAGAAAAGTATAGTAAGCCATTTTATCATTTAATCTAAAACACACCTCTTTAATTCCCATCTGGATTGTAGATATCTAAAATAAGAGTTGTAATAATTCACCTTCCTCTGGTATAAAATTGCTGTCTTGCTTTACGACAAAAAGTTTTTACATTTAATATTCTAAAATTCACAGGATTTATTAAAGCGTTTATTGACATTATGGTCAGATAACCAAGTCTTACAGTAATTTTTCCCCAGGTATACAGTAAGCAATATAATATTGCAGATCCCTGTTAGTCGCTGCCCACCTTGACAGAGTTGTAGAAGGCCTCGAAGACGCCGACACTCTTGGAGCTGAGCTGGAGGTTGACGATTCCCTCCATGCTGAGAGATATGCCGTGGTGCTGCATCGCCTCTTTGCATGACAGCGTGATGACACCAGCAACAGTTTCCTGGAAACAGCAGATAACCAACAGAGGTCCTGACTACGGTAACAGCTCCTCACAATGGATCATGTGTGAGATCAGTGCCAAAACATTACTAAAAACATCTGGAATGGCTGTATTTACACAGGTGGAGTCTAACTGACTAATTAGCGGACTTCTCAAGGCAGTTGGTTGCATTGATTAATTTTATTTAGGTAGTCAGACTATCAGAAGCCTAATCTCACCCTAAAGAGTCTAACATAGCTGGAAGTGTGGGAAACAAGAGCCCCTTTTCCACCGAAAGCCCCTTGTTTTACCCGGATCATAGGAATCCCATTCATTTAAATCAGCCTAATGACGTATGAGGAAGTTGTGAAAAAATTGCAATACACCTTCATTCCAGCAGATGGCATTACTTCTTTACTTCTTTTAAAAGCTAAAGAATCCTTTTCTTTGTGTCAACTGATAAATAATAGATGATGAGCAGCTTCAGTTATACAGTTGAATAATTCCTTACATTATTCTTAAGATGCACTAAATTTTTTTACCAACCTGCATCATGTCAGAGTTGTTGCTTTACAACTGCATGATTCATTTACAATATCTACTAAGCATTGATGAACATACTTGTTTTTCTTTTATCATCAGGTAAACTTAGACAACTACAGAACATGTTTTTAGTAAAAAAAAAAAATGTATTTATTAGAATCCAAAAAACAGACAGTCAGTCCGGAACTACAGGGATTTAATACATTGACTGTCGAATCATAAGCAAATATTTATTTAAAGTAGAAGATGTGTAGATTAGAGCAGGAGATGGCAGGATCACTGAGCTTCTGCATCCAAACCCGGAACGGTGGTCTGCACAAAACTATGAAAAATTAACAGTATTAAAGCTTCCTTACTCCACTAAGTTAGGTTTACATAAAAATAAAGGTTTGGATAATGTGTATTTTTTTTTTTTTTTTTTTTTTGTACATAGAAAATTTAAAGTGCTCTGATCATCGAACCTGCAATAAAACATTTACAGAACTGTGGCGAAATTGTTTCTAAATAATGCCAAAAATAACTTAAAAAGTCAAACTTCCACATACCGACTAAACGCTTTATATTCACTTTCAGTCGCAACAAACAGATAACAGGTAGCGGGAAATCCCAGAGTGCCGGGCCGAGACCAGGCAGCGGTTACTGGGGGAGTCCCAGTCAGTGTTGCCAAGTGTACGATAATTATCGTATTTGTACGATAATTTTGCTCTCTGTACGATGTACGATCAATATTCCTAAAAAAGGCCAAATGTACGATAATTTGACCATTCCGTGAATGTGTCTATCGCCAGTCTGTCGGGAGTTTTTTTGTGAACCCTGAAGGCATCTGCGTCCGGATTCGGAAACAAATGCTGGAAATTCCAGCCAATCGTGCTTTTCTAAATGTGACCTACGTGTGACGTGATGCGTTGGCCTCAGAACAACGGCCATGATTGGCTGAATAGTCCGCTGCGCCCGCCCATGATTGAGGAATGAAAAAAAGAAAAGAAGAAGAAGCAGAGCCCGGCACTGTGGGGCTACAGATGTTGATAAATCCATTCCGTTCTGACGCCACAAAGCTGCGAGTGTCTGTTAGACGCTATTCAACACATCAACAGACTTGTTATTTTGGTTATGACGAGTGTACGATCATTTTATGTCTCTAGTACGATAATCCTACATTTCTCACCTGGCAACACTGGTCCCAGTCCAGTTACCCGTTAGCGTAGCAGCCAGACCGGCCTGTAAGCGGAGCTCCGCTGCTCCGAAAAACATTTAAATGTAGGCTCATTATTGAGGAACTGACTGCACAGATGACGTTTTGAGGTCTACTTTCTCGTTTCTTAAAACTACATTTGTGACAAATTAAAGGTATAAAAACGATTAATTTGTATAGTAACCTTTGCCATTACGAAGGCTGCTGGTGCCATGCCTCGCTGCACATAACCCCGCTCCTTTAACAAATCCCGGGGAAAGCTGAAAAGACCTTCTCCAGAGTAGGCTAGGCTTAAAACTTTCCTTTTTAATAAAGCTTATAGTTAGAGTGGCTTAGCTTATCCTGAGCTATCTCTGTAGATATTCTGCTATAGGCTTAGGCTGCTGGAGGACATAATGACCACTTTCACCCTCTTCGCTACATTCTCACACTACTCTCCAATTTTGCATTATTTGCTGTTATTTCAGCTTTTAACTTTGTTCTCTCTTTTCTCTTCCTAGAAGCTACACCTGGCCTGGCTCTGTGTCTGCCTGTGACACCTTTCTGGAGAAGGGCATCGTCCAAGCTTCTGCTGGCAACAACTTAATGCTCACCTTCTACAGATGATCCACATAGCCCTGTCTTTTAGTGTTTAATCCTTTCTCTCTCCTAGACATGGCTACTGACTGAGCTTCTACTGTAACTAACTCTATGTTCTCTCTTTCAGACTCTAACCTTGAAAACTGGCTCAGAGTTTATCTGTTCTTTCTTTCTAGATGAAACGACTAAAGGAGCTACATCCATTAACATCTACTTTTCCTTCCCATAGAAAGTACTCCTGGATCAGTGCTTCTTTGTTCTCTTTGTGTCTCTGCTCTGTTCTCTCAAACCCCCAGTGGGTCGTGGCAGATGGCCGCTCACACTGAGCCTGGTTCTGGTTCTGCTGGAGGTTTCTTCCTGTTAAAAGGGAGTTTTTCCTCTCCACTGTCGCTACATGCATGCTCAGTATGAGGGATTGCTGCAAAGTCAACGCCAGTGACTGTCCACTGTCTCTACATGCTCATCCAGGAGGAGTGAATGCTGCAAGTCACTGACTGGATTAAAGTACTGTCTTCTTTACTTAAATGGACACATCTTCGTTATTATGTCTCGTAAAGAGAAAATACTCGAGCTCAGAATTTAAGTGTTGACAGAATTCGTCACAACACCCATGTGGTCATGTGACTGCGAGTTAGCTTGTTCCTAAAGCAGCTAGCGAAGTTTTCCTCACACTGCGTTTACCGACATTTAGGTTCGGAATAAATACACCAGGGCTTACATTAGCTCAACGGAAACGTGTTAATAAGTGTCAGCGGGTCACCGAGTCACTTACCCCCTCATGATACACTTTGTTGGCTCTTTTTAGCTTAATATCCAGAGTGACGCTCATCTCTGAGCTGACCAGGCCGAGAAATAACAGTTAAATGACCACAAACTCCTACTGTTAATTTCAGCAAACCAACCAAATGCAATAGCTTTACATTTGATTGTCTTCCTTCTGATCTATGAATAAAAACAACAAATCAGTATCCGAGTGAGTCTTTCAAAATAAGAGCACGACTTCCGCCGGGTTAAACGATTATTTTCAGCTCTTTCAAAGTAAAAGCACACGTAATGAAACATTGATACCAAAGCTGAAGCTGGTCAGAGTTTACATACACTCATTCACTTGGGCTTTTAACCAATGGCTACCTGGGAAGCTCTAGTGAACTCCATATCCAAGAGAGTTAAGGCAGTGCTGGAAAGTAATGGTGGCCACACTAAATATTGACACTTGAGGGGTGTACTCACTTTTGTTGCCAGTGGTTTAGACATTAAAGGATGTTTATTGAGTTATTGTGAGAGGATTCCATATTTACAGTTATACAAGCCGTACATTGACTACTTTACATTGTTTTAAAGTGTAATATCTTCAGTGCCATCCCATTAAAAGATATGATAAAATATTTACTTAATATTATATCTCACCTTAGTGGGGTCAGATGGTTGAAACGTGGACACGATTAGGAGTGAAAGCAGACTAACATAAGGATCCTGGAATGGACCGAGCTTCAGCCCTATTGAATGCTTGTGGTCTATGCTAAAAGAGGGGTCCATACCAGTTCACCAACCAGGTTCAAATAACCATTTCTGATTATTTGAGTGGTCAAAAATCAAGTCAGACTTATATCAGAAGCTTGCTGACAGCTACCAAAAGATTGAGTGTGCTCTGCAACCATCTGTGGGACATTTTTCTAAATATTAGTGAGGGTGTATGGATATATTTGAGCCTTTGTGTATAAATCTAAGGTACAATTTTAAAGTTTGTTGCATTATCATTCCAGCCTGTAAAATTACAGTTTTATGATTCAAGATTAATATGATACTCATGCTGACGATGAATAGATTTTCTCAATGCTAAGCTGTTAGTCTTTAAATAATAAAAGGAGTGGGCCTTTATCATATTGTTTATCATGAAAAATTTATTGTCATGATATGAATTTGGATTTATCATGACAAGGATAATTTCTAATTAATGATCTTTAAAAACAACAAAACTGACTGTAAGGTCTACACTTTTGGTTTTAATGAAAACGTCAATAAATTTCAAAATATGTGTAATAAATGCAGTTTCTGTGTGCAGTTTCGTGATGAAGGCTTTTATTGTTATCACAATAAGTTTTATAATACTTTTATATAATCAAATCTTATGGTTACTGACTTACGTGAGAAGAAACTGCAGAGGGTGCTGTTGAGCTCATTTATTTTAATTCTTTTTATTTTAACTAATTGTTTAAATTTTTTTTTTCATTATTTACAGTTATATTATTTTAATTCATAGTTTGGTTTAATTTTATTTAAATGTATTTTATTTTATAGGTCACTATGTTGGACTTACTTCACCACCAAGAACAGACTAAACTGGTAAAAAAGTAGGAATTGTTACGGTTAATCAGAGTTATGCTGACAAAAGCAAAACCATGAGAAAGAAGACATCAAACTTTAAAGATCATTTATATTTTTAGTATTTCGTTTTAAACGTCCTTCTTAAATTTACCTAAGCATCTTTCAGAGAACCATTGAAGTTAGTTTATTAAATCTTTTGGCAGATGAAAAATAAAGGCTCTAGTTTTGTATTTGTTTAAATTTCTTTTATCACGTACAGTTAAACACCTCAAGACTCATTTAATTTGCATCCTTTTAGAAGATTTTACCCCTGTTCCTGTTAATTGGGTTTACTTGAAATAAATTAAAGTAAATCATAAAGTTCTCATGATGTAAACACAGGAAACATTTAAAAACTGCATCCTGTTGGTGATTTTATGGAACGCTGGGAGCTCACATGTCTTATCAAAAATCAACTTATCTTGTGGCTCTTTTAGCTCCTTTCAGTGGTGAAGCAATAACATGTTTAGACGCAAGGAAACATGGGCGTGGGAATAAGATTCCTCAGTTTGGTGCACAAACAAACAGTATTTGTTCCTGTGAATTTAGAAAAGAGTGACCTAAAGAAACAAGACAGTAAACCAGTGATCTCATTGATAAAATACACTTGGCTCTCAGGAATGTGGACAATTTGGTTAATAAAAAGCTCAGGAGAGTTATCCAAGGTCAGTAACTCATTAAAGGAACAGTTCTGACACTTCACTTCAGCTGCCATTACATTCACAACCAACCTCTGTGCTTGTTTAATATTCACTTCTGAGTAACCCTTCAGCAAACTCTACTTTTTATATCCCACATGCCTGGGATAGCTACTTAACTTTTTACTCTTGCTGATGCCAGTGTGTTTGTTTAGCTTTATTTAGGCTCCTCTCATCCCTTAACGCCTAATTTAATCATCTTTCAGTGTTTATCTAATAACTGTCTCTTAATAAAATACCATACACACAGTTTGCATCCCACCAGCTGAATCCCGCATAAGACTTTGTTTGGACCATAGATATTTGGTGTTAGCTGGGAGCCGTCTGTCACTCAGCCCTGTTGTCGGTTATTTCCAGTAATCATTCACTATGTTGCAAAATGAAAAAGCTATTTTTCCCACAGGTCATCAGGTGGAAGCCCTGTTTGAATCCATCATCTGGATTCTCTTAAAACAATGAACTTGATATATTTTTTTCTGTTGTTTAATACACCAACACAATGTAGCGCATAATTTTTAAACGGAGGAAACATAATCCATGGGTTGTGTTTTTTTTTTTTTTACAAATAGGAATATGAAAAATGTGGAACATACAGGTCCTTCTCAATAAATTAGCATATTGTGATAAAGTTCATTATTTTCCATAATGTCATGATGAAAATTTAACATTCATATATTTTAGATTCATTGCACACTAACTGAAATATTTCAGGTCTTTTATTGTCTTAATACGGATGATTTTGGCATACAGCTCATGAAAACCCAAAATTCCTATCTCACAAAATTAGCATATCATTAAAAGGGTCTCTAAACGAGCTATGAACCTAATCATCTGAATCAACGAGTTAACTCTAAACACCTGCAAAAGATTCCTGAGGCCTTTAAAACTCCCAGCCTGGTTCATCACTCAAAACCCCAATCATGGGTAAGACTGCCGACCTGACTGCTGTCCAGAAGGCCACTATTGACACCCTCAAGCAAGAGGGTAAGACACAGAAAGACATTTCTGAACGAATAGGCTGTTCCCAGAGTGCTGTATCAAGGCACCTCAGTGGGAAGTCTGTGGGAAGGAAAAAGTGTGTCAGAAAACGCTGCACAACGAGAAGAGGTGACCGGACCCTGAGGAAGATTGGCCTGCCAACTCTCCTGACCTGAACCCCATAGAGAATCTGTGGGATATTGTGAAGAGAACGTTGAGAGACTCAAGACCCAACACTCTGGATGAGCTAAAGGCCGCTATCGAAGCATCCTGGGCCTCCATAAGACCTCAGCAGTGCCACAGGCTGATTGCCTCCATGCCACGCCGCATTGAAGCAGTCATTTCTGCAAAAGGATTCCCGACCAAGTATTGAGTTCATAACTGTACATGATTATTTGAAGGTTGACGTTTTTTGTATTAAAAACACTTTTCTTTTATTGGTCGGATGAAATATGCTAATTTTGTGAGATAGGAATTTTGGGTTTTCATGAGCTGTATGCCAAAATCATCCGTATTAAGACAATAAAAGACCTGAAATATTTCAGTTAGTGTGCAATGAATCTAAAATATATGAATGTTAAATTTTCATCATGACATTATGGAAAATAATGAACTTTATCACAATATGCTAATATTTTGAGAAGGACCTGTATATAAATTCAGCTGCAATCACAGCGTCTATTGGGGTAATTCTCCACCAGCTTTATACATCTACAGACTGAAATTATTAGCCAGTGTTCTTTTAAAAACTCAGGCAGATTGGATGGATTCTCAAATTAAGGTGTGGACTTTGACTAGGCCCTTCTATCAAAGGAACATACCATTAGATTTGTAGCTCCAGGTGTATGTTTAGGTTCATTGTCCTACAGGAAGGTGAACCTCCAGCCCGGCCTCAAGTCTTTTGCAGCCTCTAAAAGCTTCTCTGTCATCCCCACATCATCATGCTGCCACCACCAGATTTTTTTAAAAGGGGATTATCTGTTCAGGGTGATTTGCAGTGTTAGTCTTCCGTCACACTTAACATTATGCATTTAGGCCAAAAAGTATAGTTTTATCTGACCAGCGCTCCTTCTTTAACATGTTTTTTGGGTCCCCTTTATGGCTCATGGCAAATTGCAAACAGAACTTCTTATGACTTTCTTCTGGCCTCTCTCTTCCTTAAAGGCCAGATTTGTGGAGGGCACGACTAATTGTTGTCCTGTCTACAGATTCTCCCACCTGAGCTGTGGATCTCTGCAGCTCCTCCAGAGTTACCATGGGGTTACTTTACTGATTGAAGCTCTCCTGGTGTGGTCTATCAGGTTAGGTGAACAGCCATACTCTTTTTATTTTCAGATGATAGATGTCCAAAGCTTGAATATTGTTTTATAACACAAACCTGCTGTGAACCTCACCAAACCTCTCTCCTTGACCTGTTTGCTGTGTTTCTTGGTCTTCATGATGCTGTTTGTTCTCTAATGTTCTTTAAAAACCTCTGAGGACTTCAAAGAACAGCTGAATCTATACCGACACTACGTTTTAGATATTAGGTTCATTTCGGGTAGACTAGGATAATGGGCGGGGGGATAAAAAATGCACACCACCCTGCAGGACTGCTTAGTGCTCCTCTGATTGGATGTTTTCACTGACCCACTTTGAAGTTGGTGGTCTCCAGCGTGGGGCAGGTGAACAGCTGGGGGAAGACCATGTAGATGGGGATCGGGAGGCCGTGGCAGACGTCTCCTTCTGCTATCTGGATGTTCTGGATCTCTGTGGCGTCTCGGGCGTATCCTTCGGCGCAGCCTGCATGCACAGACGGATAACCTCCAGCTCGGCTGCTACGACCACAGCAGCTTTCAGAGAGAATCAAACTCACCGCACACCACATTTTTCAGGTTTTTATTAGTATAAAATTCCTTCCCCTTCACAACAGCTGATGAAAAACAGTCTCCAAAGAAATAGAAGTATACTGATGCACTAAATGTGGTCAAGATGGGAGATTCTGAGTGTTTTTACCCTCAACTGTCAACGTTTACTGAGGCGTGCACAAATGCACAATGATGCAGAGCATGAATCATCAACAAGTAACCGTCGACAACAAATATGTCATTTTACCTCTGACACAAAAGTCATTTGTAACATTTTTCTGATTAAATAAATAAGTACAATCTTTTTATTTCATTGTATGTCCTTCAGGAGTCAAAATGTTGTTCAAGGTCATATTTATACAAAAATATAGACAACGTCCCAAAGAATTCACATCAGCATTATGCATTTTGCTCCCTTCCTGTAGTTTAACCTTAATTCAGCCAGACAGACCTTTTATTTGTCATGACACCAAGCATGTTCAAAGACAGTTTATTATGTCCTTTAGGCGGCTTCTGAAAGCAGTATATCTGGGCCTGTGTGTAAAGCAACAACAGTCATAAAAGAATAAAAACAAATGTCAATCAGTCAGTCTTGTTGTTCCTACCTGTGGACAGGTGAGGGCGAGGCGGGGGGAAATGAAAGCCAGCCCCCCTGTTGATCACAGCCCGGCTTTGTGTCTTCACTGCGGTTTTTCCTGAACACCATTGTGCCAAAGTTCAGAGCTCAGAACACGGGACAAAAGAAGAAAGAAGACACTGAACTGTATGCTCTAGGACAGTTTTATCTGACAGATTTATTGGGACAGCGAAACATTTCAGACATTCCCCCTTACTGGAGGTGAGTGCAATATAGATTCATAAAGAAATGAATGATTATGAATTAACACGGGCCCCTGCAATATCAGACGTTAATGACTGGAGACCTAATATTGAGGAAATGTCTCTAAATACGGACTTTTTAGCATGATCCCTGTTTGTGTGCTTATTTCAGCTCTCCTATGTTTCCTCAGGACTGAACAGGACACATTAACTCTGTTTCTATGGAATATTTTTCAGCTTTGTGATAATGTCATAACCAAGTCAAAACAAAGTATGTGAAAAAGTATTTCTCCTGTTTTTGCTTTTTTGTTACATCTTTCAGCTCATTAAACTACATTTAATATCAGACAAAGATAAACTGAAAAAAAAAAGACTAAATGCAGTGTTCAAATTATTGTTTTGATTATGGAGAAGAGGAAGCTTTCCAAATCAACCCGGCCATATGTATGAAAGTAATTGCTCAATAAAGGCATTAATTGGTTGTTCCAACCTTGGCAGCAACAAATGCCATCAAGTGTTTGTGATAACTGGCAATGAGTCGTTAACATCACTATTGAGGAATTTTGACCCATTCTTTTTTGCAGAATTGTTTGAAATCAGCCACAGTGGAGGGTTTTCGAGTTTTATTGGGCTGTTTAAGTTCATGCCACATCGACTCTATAAGAATTATTTTGATTAGGAGACTCCAAACCCTTCATTCTGTTGATTTTTTTTTTGCCATTCAGAGGTGGATTTGCTGATGTGCTTTGGATGACTGCCCTGCTGCAAAGCTCAAGAACGCATGAGCTTAAAATCAAAAACTGGCATCCAGACATTCTTCTTCAGGATTTCATGATTTAAAGTTGATAGATTAAAGTTGGCCAGGTCTAACCTTCAAGCACGGTGCTGGAGGGATGATGATCTGGGGTTGTTTTGCAGTCACAGGACCTGGGCACCTTTCATTTGCTGAGATGTCCATAAACTCCTCTGTACACCAAAGTATTCTGAACCCATCTTCCTGACTGATGAAACAAAACTGAAGTTGGACAGTCGAAAAACAGCACCGCAGTAAATCTACACAGAATGACAATGGTCCAGTCAAAGTACAGACCTCAACCAGACATTCATTCTAAAATTAAGTTAATTAGATAAAGATCTGTGGCTTACTTGTTGGGTTACCTGCTAACTGTGACTTTGGACAAGTTCTTTATTCTACAGCAGACCTCCAGTCTGGCAACCCACATCAGAGCCAATTTTGTTATTTCGTGACTGACCTTCAACTTACTTCAATAAGGCTGTTTACAACACAAGAATTCAACTAATGGTCCCTAATATAATGGATTAATTTTTAACACAGAGGACCTTTGTCGAAACTATTCAAGGTTACAGCTTCATCAAGCTGGTTAATATTTCAGTAGAGGTGTGTAATCCATTATGAAAACCGTTTTGATTGGTAACAAATTGTGTAGGGCTGCAAGGTGGCACAGTTGCTGCCTTAAAGCCTAGGTCTGAACCAAAGCCAGGGCCTTTTTGAGTGGACTCAGAAGTACATTACCCAATAATGCACATTTTTGTGCATTACTGGGTACTCTGGCTTCCTTATACTGTCCAAAAATACGCATATTAGATTAACTGGTCTCTCTAAATTAGGCTCAGGTCTGGGTGTGTATGTGCATGGTTCTTTGTCCTGTCTGTGTTGCCCTGTGATGGGTATTAATCTGTCTAAGGTGTACTCTAGGCACCAGACCCCATGAGACCCTGTGCTGATTAAATGGGTGTAGAACATGGACGAATGGATGGATAACTGTGTGATTTTACTTAGTTTAGTTGTGTTATTGTCTAATCCCTTACATTACAATGTGAACACTTTAAACCACTCCAAACGTCTTAATATTTCTGCTTTAATGTAGTCTGATTTACTTCTGATCTGTACTGCACACACAATAGTGGTCATTTCCAAAGGCTGGAACACAATTTAATGTACAAATAGCCACAGCTGTCAGAAAATCATTAAAATCCTGCAGAAAGTCATGATTAATAAAAACTTAGAAAAAAGATTAGAAGAAAGTCTGGACCAGTCTAGAGGCAAAATATACAGAAATCATTAATGACTGAAGACTGGCATCTACAGAAACACAACTTGACAAGAATATTAATCTTATCTTCTTTTGTGTCTTTTGCCAGCCCTTCAACGTGCAATGTGCCAATAAAACCTCTGCAGCTACAGCCAGTTTTTGTTGAAGCAAAGCATCATGGTCAACAGGAAAGCAGTGGTCCAGCGAAGGATTGTGTCCAAGGACGGTCACAACAATGTTCAGCTCGACAACGTGGAAGGAATGGTCAAACTCTACCTGCATGACATATGGACTACTGTGGTGGACATGAAGTGGCGCTACAAGCTCACGCTGTTTGCCTCCACCTTCATCTTAACCTGGTTTATCTTTGGGGTCTTCTTTTACTTCATCGGCATGGGGAATGGAGACTTAGAAGCAGACCACAATTCAACCCACACGCCATGCGTGATGAATGTGGAGACTCTCACCGGAGCCTTCCTGTTCTCTCTGGAGTCGCAGACCACCATAGGTTATGGTTTTCGACACATCTCTGAAGAGTGTCCTCTGGCTATCTTCACGCTGGTGGCTCAGCTCGTCATCACCGGCCTTGCTGAAATCTTCGTCACTGGTGCCTTTGTAGCCAAACTGGCCCGACCCAAGAAGCGAGCAGAAACAATTAAGTTTAGCCAGGTGGCGGTGATCTGCAAGCACCAAGGCAAGCTGTGTCTGATGGTGAGAGTGGCCAACATGAGGAAAAGTCTGCTGATTCAGTGCCAGCTAACTGGAAAGCTGTTTCAGTCCAATGTGACAGAAGAAGGAGAGAAGACGCAAATCCACCAGAGCTCTGTAGATTTCTACATGGACTCCAACGGAGACTGTCCTTTCCTGATCCTCCCGCACACCTTCTACCATGTTATCGATGAGAAGAGCCCACTGGCAGGACTGACAGCAGAAATCCTACGCAATCGAACCTTTGAGCTGCTCGTAGCGCTCAATGCCACCATGGAGTCGACCGCGGCCACATGTCAGAGCCGCACCTCTTACATCCCTCAGGAGATCCTGTGGGGCTATGAGTTCAAACCAGTGCTATTCAGCTCCGCCAACTGCCGCTATGTTGTCGATTTCAACTTTTTTGACCAGGTACAAATGACCAATGATGCTACCCTCCTTGGCAACAACACGGAAAAGCTATAAATGATGCAGGACTGGGAGGAAATTTTGGGAACTATTAGTTTTACAATACTGTGATGTTACATAGCAAATCAACCTCAGTGTTTATTGATCAATAACGTCTTCTGCCAGGTATTGGGTGCTGGTTGTTTCGCCCTCTTGCCATTTTGTACCTTTGCAATATTGGTAATTTCATACTCGACTTTTTGGGGAATCAAATAGTACCTTGGGATGTTTCACCATCCATCCACTGGAACCAACCAGGAGGATGTTTTGTACCGACAGATTATTTAAAGTATCTTTCTATGTCCTACTCATAATCTTATGTAAAAAATGCTTCAGTAAATATATTCCATTAATAAGAGGTAACTTAGGGTTATTTTTGGTTTGATCAGGGGTATTAATCTGTCATAATTTAGAGCAGTAAGCTTGCCCAAACGGGTAGACCCATAATAAATAGAAACAAGGTTTTTAGATAATAATATGTAAGAGAATGTAACTACATGCCACATTTGTGCATTTTTATGACTAAAATAAAAGAAATAAATGGATACCCCATGGCTTGAGTAGATGCATTTAAAATGGTTTATTTACAGGTATAAAACGGAAGAATGAACGAAATAGAAATTGAAACAAAATGGAGGTATGAACTTTTCACTTATCACACCAATACCCTGATTCAAAGGTCTTGTATTTTATCATGTAAAAGGCTGTATTTTGGCCATTTTTAACAATAAACCACAACTTTAGCATACTGTAAAAATTGGAAATTAACATTTAACTGACATACTGAAATTTTGCATTAAAGGACAAAAAAAAGTTGTTTATTTTTTCCTTTTCTAAACGAGATTCTAAAAAGAAGAATTTTCCTTTCAGAGAAACCTCTGTTGGATGTGATTGGTCAGCAGAGACAGGACCAAAGATTGTACAAGCTCTTTCATAACTGTAGAAGTCCCAAAAGAAAAACATTGTCTGACAGCAGCAATAACTTTGCCCATTATTTTCCAATATGGCTGCTGTGGATGTAAAACAAAGAGAAAGACGCAGAAATAAACTTTATGTGCACTTCTGACTGGTTCTATCTCAATAAAACAGTAACAGACAAAATAATGACCAGCATTTATCAACGGAAACTTTCTTTTTGTATTTCAGTGGACAAAATGGAGAAAAATAGGTTGTTAGCTGGTATTGCTAACTGGAGTTAGCCTAGTCTCTGAGCACAATTAGCAAATCCTATGGGAAATCTACTGCCAAAAAATCAAGAGCACATATTTTCAATTTAATAGCAAGATTTCATTATGCTTATACTCAAATTTAGTAATGCTTGCACTCAAAACATTCTGCTCTCCCTCATTTATTTGTTTCCTGCTCAGATTTAATGCTTCTTGAACACCTTCTTGCTCGCGGCGAACTTACTCTCTGCATGTCTCTCAGATTGGAGAGAGACCATTGCCTAGCAACTGTTCCAGCCAATAGAATGACAGTGTGCAACTGTGAGGTCACAGCCGTAGCTTGTCCTCTTCCGGTGCTTCCTACTGCATGTTGGGAAAAATTTTAGCTTTCGATTTACAATTGTTACCAATGTCAGGGAGTTCTGACAAATGTAGGTGGGCAAAATTTAAAGAGAAGGATTTTGGACGTACTGGGTTTATGCATTTTCATACAAGGGCTAAGGGGCGGGAACTGTATCTGTCGTCCGCGAAGGTTGGTGCATGGTCCATCCCCTGGGGTACCGTAGACCCTTGGTTTCAGGCTCCCCGCAGATGACGCTGGCGGCTTCCATAGCCAACAGTTACGGTGGCCGGGGGGTGCAAAACACTTTTACAAGTACCGAAACAAATTTACATTTCAGAAAACAAATTTACATTTCAGAAAACAAATTTACATTTCAGAAAATCAACCGGAAAGGGAATGTACCAACGCTGAGGCTGACCCGGGAGTCAGCCTCAGCGGCTGCATCCTTCGAAGGCCGTATTTGTAGGCCGATTACGTTACAGCGCGGCGACAAAGGCTGTCCCAATTCATGAATCATGACTCCCTCAAATGATGCCGACAAATGTGTCCTTATTTTGCCTGATTTGAAGGATGCGTTGTGAGTATCCTTCGCGGCCCATCATTTCCCATCATTCATTGCGGTTCGAAGCGGATTGGTCAAGCAGGGGAAGCCATGGCGGACCATAGCAACAAAAGCTGTGAGCAAATTGTGGAAAATTACACTTTCTGTGACACAAGTTAACTTCTACAATGTTTTTAGTGCAGGAATATAACTATGTAGACGTGAAATATCTGCTTGATTTATCTAGACATCGCTTAATTTCAAATGTGCTCCGACGTATTCGGAGTTTTACGTTCCCGGCGTAGTAACCGGCTCGCCTCGCCAGCCCTACCGGCGGTGAGGTGAGCTAGCCCCGGTAGAGATCTGACCGGACTATCGGTACTAAGCTCCCGCTGGCAGTCATCACAGTGAACGTTTAACACAAGTGATTTCTAACAGTTTATGTTATTATTTTAATTGTTACTGAAAATCGATTTAACATTTCAGGTGATATTAAGGTTAACCAGAATAAATGGTCAGTTTTATGTAATCCAACTGTATCGCTAGAGAGTGTGATTGAGAATAAATAAGCTTTACAATATGAATTTTTAATGAAGAAATGTGCTACATGTTTTAAAAGTTTATTTATAATTCAGTTAGCATTATAATTTCTGATTCCAGGTAAACCCGATGAGGAATAAACCTCCAAATGTAAGTGAATCTCAGTAAAGAAGTTAAAAGTTTGAAAGAGCTTGTTTTAGACATTTGCTTAGAAATATTTTTGAATATTTTCTTCAAATTAAGACAAATGTGAAATTAAAAAAGGCTTTATTTTTGCTCTGATATTAAGCAAGATGTTTTTTTTTTTGGTATTTTCATATTTGTTTTAGGTACAAAGCAGCAGACGGGTCAGTTTATGAAGCTCAGGGGTGAGAACCACCACCTTTTTACTGGAGTTAAAAACTCAGCCATCGTGGCTTGGAGGTACAATAACAACATTCTTTATAGTCAGTTTCTGTCCAGTTTCAATAACTCCTATCTTTCTAACTTTCATAAATATCCATCCAGTGATTAACATACTTCTTTTGGTTCAGGACAATTCTGGAGAAGATGGACCAACAGGGGAAGGTCACCCCCTTTGCAGGACAAAACAATGTGGGACAATTTGAAAAAAAAAAAAAGAATTTAGATTTTGTTCAGAAGTTCTCATGTCACACACAAATAAAAAAATATTTCTAAAAGTCTTGTTGGTTTCTCTGTTTAGTCAACTCTTCTTTTATTCCATCTAACTTTAGGATTGTAAGTATCCAGGGTCAGGAGAGGGAGTCAGTGAAAAGCCCACTGCTGCTACTTGGACCTGGTTTGTCTTTATGGATGAGGTGTTGGGTCAGAGGTCTTCCACAACACCTCCTGTCCTAATTGCCTCCATCCCTGAGGACACTCCAGGGCCAAGCGGAGCGGTGGGCAACCAGATGGAGAAGGAAGACAGTGAGCCAGCAGGAAGAGGTCAGAAAAGAAAGAGGGACAGAGATGATGGAGTTGATCAGGGAGGACATGAGGGCACAGAGAATGGACAGACTGTTTTCCAAAGAATGGCACCAAAATAAGCTACATAAGAAATTTTAAGTTTTGTTCAGATTGTTTCTTAAAGTTTTAAGGTGTTCTAATAAATTTCAAAATTGTTTTTGTCACTAATGTTATTTCCATTTGATCTAACAATACATCAACTTCATTTAAAGTTATAAACAGAATTTATTATGAAAAATACAAACAGCATTTTAAACAGAATGAGGGAAGAAAACATTCAAACAGATCAAGATTACAAGACAAAAGGCATAAAATAAAACTATGTACAAATATTTACAATGGAGACAGCAGGATCAACCTGAGTGACCGGTTCCTGGAAAAACCTCTTCAACAGAACCAAGAGGCAGATGTCTTTCTGAACAGAAAGTCTGGTGATGTGGCTAAATCTTTCACAAGGTCAGAGACTTGGATGGACGCTGCAACTGAGACCTTTGGTCTGTCTTTCTGGATGGTGAGCGAAGCATCACACAGGTGGTCTGCAGATGTTTGTGATGCCTCTCTCCGCCGTCCACGTCATCGTCCATCAAGTGGGTTTAAAGGGCTGGCTGAATTGACGGCTGCCACATCACTAAGAGGTAATCGGAAAAATGCAGAATTAGAAGATGGTGCTCACAAAATATTACAATTAGTTATACCCCTCAAACATTAATCACATCTATAATATTATACTTGGCTGCACACAGTAGTCATGTTCTGGTGGTACCTCCTCCAGGGCAGACACCTCAGCTGAAAGCTGGTCCTGCCAGAGAGCAACACTGCCTGCCTCAGTCCAAACCTCACCCTCATCCTCTTCTACAGCCTCCTCTGGGTCATCCTCTGGGGCCATGACATCCCCAGCACCAAGGCAGATGTTGTGGAGGATGGCGCATGCTGTTATGACCTGAAAACTATTTAAAAGAGGGTGCATATATGTGTATATATTATGTATAATGTATATATAAAATGGATCTAGGTCAAGACTTATGTGAGGTACAAAGGTGTCATGCACCTCCAGCGCTTGCAGGAAGATGGCCCTGAATCTGGTTTTCATCATTCCAGAAACACGCACTATTATAGAGCGTGTTTTTGGAATGATGGCTGTTAAAGCGCTGGGCTCCCACACCTTGTCTTGTCCTCTTGTAGGGAGTGATGAGGGGGAGTGGATATTGGAGGCATGGGTACCCTCCATCAGCAAGGATAAAATGCCCTGGAGGAGGATAAACTGTACAGTGGGCTGTGGCGGAGAACCCTAGAGTCATGCACTGACCCAGGCCAGCCCACATACGTGTCAATAAAATGGCTCTCAGAAACTGCTTGCAGGATTATGGAAGGGAAGAGTGTCCTGTTCCTGTAGCACTGACCATCAGGGCTGCTTGGACACCTGAAGTGGATATGGCAACCGTCAATTGCACCCACAGCTTTAAGAAAAACTCTGGCGTCCAGCCCTGCAAACTCACGGGACACTGCCTTAAGTCCTCAGGGGTCTTTAGAAGGTAGATGACCTGGTGACGAATAGCCACCATCTCCTCTGTAACTCTGTGGACGATGCGATGGACAGTAGAGCGAGGCATCCCAAACACTCTGCAGACCACTCTGTAGGATGTGCCACTTGCCACCAAGAAAAGAAAAACTAAGGTCTCAATAGTAGCACCCCATCCATGTTGCCTATCCTGGTGCAAAAGATTAAGCAGCACTGCCAGAGACTCCCTGCTCAGCTGAAAATCAGGCCTGGTGTCCTCCTGGTTGAAGAAACGTTTCAGGACTGGGACACTCAGGTTGATCCTGCAGTAAAGGGGTCTGGTCTAGAAAAGGGAAGAATGGAGATGGAAAAACACATTATTTTTAAGGCATACTTCTGGATATTTTAAGTGATCAAAGCAAGAAGATACTAATACACCAAAAACACTGCATTATTATATAATTATCTAAGAACAGCCAGAGGGGATTAAATACTTTATAATTCCCATCTATCTTAAAATTTAAAGTTGTTATTGTTTTATATATATATATATATATATATAATGTCGACATACATTAGCCATAAAGTTGCTATCTCTTTGTTTATTGGCTAGTTAAATCAAACATCTTTTTTACGTGAACATGATTGTCTCTGGATTGTACCTGGAATCAGAAATTATAATGCTAACTGAATTATAAATACACTTTTAAAACATATAGCACATTTCTTCATTAAAAATTCATATTGTAAAGCTTATTTATTCTCAATCACACTCTCCAGCGATACAGTTGGATTACATAAAACTGTCCATTTATTCTGGTTAACCTTAATATCACCGGAAATATTAAATCGATTTTCAGTAACAATTAAAATAATAACATAAACTGTTAGAAATCACTTGTGTTAAACGTTCACTGTGATGACTGCCAGCGGGAGCTTAGTGCCGATAGTCCGGTCAGATCTCTACCGGGCTAGCTCACCTCACCGCCGGTAGGGCTGGCGAGGCGAGCCGGTTACTACGCCGGGAACGGAAAACTCCGAACACGTCGGAGCACATTTGAAATTAAGCGATGTCTAGATAAATCAAGCAGATATTTCACGTCTACATAGTTATATTCCCGCACTAAAAACATTGTAGAAGTTAATTTGTGTCACAGAAAGTGTAATTTTCCACAATTTACTCACAGCTTTTGTTGCTATGGTCCGCCATGGCTTCCCCTGCTTGACCAATCCGCTTCGAACCGCAATGAATGATGGGAAATGATGGGCCGCGAAGGATACTCACAACGCATCCTTCAAATCAGGCAAAATAAGGACACATTTGTCGGCATCATTTGAGGGAGTCATGATTCATGAATTGGGACAGCCTTCGTCGCCGCGCTGTAACGTAATCGGCCTACAAATACGGCCTTCGAAGGATGCAGCCCTGAGGCTGACTTCCGGGTCAGCCTCAGCGTTGGTACATTCCCTTTCCGGTTGATTTTCTGAAATGTAAATTTGTTTTCTGAAATGTAAATTTGTTTTCTGAAATGTAAAAGTGTTTTCTGAAATGTAAATTTGTTTTCTGAAATGTAAAAGTGTTTTTTGAAATGTAAATTTGTTTTCTGAAATGTAAAAGTGTTTTCTGAAATATAAATTTGTTTTCTGAAATGTAAAAGTGTTTTCTGAAATGTAAATTTGTTTCGGTACTTGTAAAAGTGTTTTCTGAAATGTAAATTTGTTTCGGTACTTGTAAAAGTGTTTTCTGAAATGTAAATTTGTTTCGGTACTTGTAAAAGTGTTTTGCACCCCCCGGCCACCGTAAAGAACAACAGTGAAAAATGTTCTACCTTCTCTCTGCAAAACATAAGCACAGTAACATATCTGAATGTTAGCAATGCAAACATAGAAAATGGAGACATATGATGTGACATTCATTTGTAAACTGTCTTGTCTAAAGCTAAAACATTAAATAAAACCCACAACAACTAGTATGGCCGACCAGGATATGGTTGGTTAACTGTTTTACAGCATGTTGACATCATCATCAGGAATGTGAAAAACATAACATTAAACCATTAAATTGCTTACAAATAAACACTGTAAAGACAGCCTGCATTACCAGAAACAGAAAAGCTGCTGGATCCAACAAAGGTCCAGCTCAGGAACCCAAGCCTGGAGATAAAGACAAAACACAACAAACAGAATCAGCATTTTACTTTGAAGAATCACAGATGAGAGTCGTATGACAAAGTATGTCCAAAAATAATAAAAAGAAATAATGTGAATTCCTGCAATTTCCTAACAAACGTAAATGATACATATTAAATGCATCTGACAAGTTCTTCAACAATATGACACTGATTTGCCAACCAGTTACCTTGAATTATATTGCCACTCAGCACATTTAACTCAAAAGTCAAAAATAACACTTTAATTATTCTATAAAACATTTGTTTTTAAACAAAATGTTTCCATGCAGCCCAGATACAGACAGCAGCGTCGCTGAAATTAAATTTCTTGACTGGTTTGTGGTGTTAGAACATAATCTGACAGGATCTGATTAGAAACCAGCAACAGCTGCAATCATGTGACAGAAACCTGAATACAGATTATCTTTATTAAAACTACAGGTTAATGCTCTGTGTGAATTACACACACCAGTAATTCAATAAAAAGCTACACTAGAGTTAGCAAGTGTAAAGTGGGCTTTAAATACAGTACACTGCTAAATACTCTCTACTGCAAAGTAAACAGTCCACATGTTTTCATGTTTATAATCAGCTCCTTCTGAAAATTAAATGCCTAATAAAAATACTTAAATCCACTTTAACGATGGCTTAATGCTGTCATGCTACAGCAAATTAGCATCAGCTAGACACCAGCACGCCTGCGATACTGCAAGAAGTTTAGACGAGGGATGGATGGATGGATGTCTCCAAGCCAAAGAAGTAGCTGCTGCTGATTCTTCTTCTTCGGCCTAATTGCGGTTCCCTACTAGCAGTGGGCAGCGCTGGAAGAGATGTAGCAATCTACAGCAGTCACACAAGCACACCCAGTAGAAGGAAAAACAAGCGCATCCCAACTAAGCCTGTGACCTTGTAGTTGCACACTGTCATTCTATTGGCTGGAACGGTTGCTAGGCGACGGTTTGCTCCAATCTGAGAGAGCAAAACAAATCCGCAAGCAGTGAAAAGGGGTTTGAGAGGATAAATAAAGCATTTATTAGATATTTAAAGGTAACAGGATTATATAAATAAAAGAATAATGCATCTTAACATTAGATGTCACCCACCAAAAAATACCAAGAAGAAGAAAGGGTTTTAGAGTGCATTTTTTATCGGTGTAGAGCAGGAGGCAAGCGGGAGGAAAAAATATGTGTTCAAGAAGCATTAAATATGAGCGAGGAAACAAAGAAATGAGGGAGGGCAGAATATAATGGAAAGAGAGCAGAAGTTCTGAGTGAAAGCATCACTAAGTTTGAGTACAAGCAAAATTAAATTCTGCTCTTAAATTGAAAATATGATGATTATGATATGATGATTTTTGGCTGTACATTTCCCCCATACAAATCCTACAGATTTTCTGAATTGAAACTCAAATATGTTATATAATAAAAACGTTATTTCTAGATCCAAGTTACGACTTCTGGGGCAAATTGAAAGCAGCACTATAAAACGTTTCTGTCTGAAATAACACTTGTGCCAAAACTTCAGTACTCTGTGTGTTTGTGTGTGTTGGACAGATACAGTATTATTTCTTGTACATTTATATTTCCAGTTAAATTACCATGCATTATTGTAACACTTCAGATCATTAAAATCAAATTTTATTATCAGACAAATAGAACCTGAATAAACACAAAAAGCTGATATTAAATGGTGATTTCATTTACTGAGGAAGGAAAGCTATCCAAACCAATCTGGTTCTATATGAAGAAATATTTGTCTGCCCTGATTAAAACATGAATTAACTTTGATTTACCACATTTTTGGGTTCAGTTTCATTAGCCATATCTGGGCCTTGTTAGTGCCTGACCTGCAAAAATAAGAAACCACTAAAACAGCACAGTCTGACAACAGGAAGTAAGCCAAAACAGCTCAAAAGTAACATCATGCTCCAATCTAAAGAAATACAGGAACACATTAGAAATAAAGTCACTGACATTATTAGGCTAGGAGTGGTTATAAAGCAATTTCTAGGGTTTTGGGATTCCAGCAAAGCACAGTGAGAGCCATGATCCACAAATGGAGAACTTGTGGAACAGTGAACCCTTCCAGGAGTGGCTGGGCTACAATAATTACTCCTAGAGTACACCAACCACTCATCCAGGAGGTCACAGAAGAACTCAGAACAACATCTACAGGTTTTACTTGTGTCAGTTAATGTTTATGATTCAAAAATAAGAAAAAGACTGGGACAAAATGGCATCCATGGGAGAGTTGCAAGGACGAAACCACTGTTGACCAAAAATAATACACAAACCCATTTCACATTTGCTTCATGTCCGTCGTTGCCCCCAAAAGTGGAACATCCAGTTATTAGGCTTAGGGCGAGCTACATTTTCATCATGTGTAATCTGCTTTTTCTTAGATTATCTTTGTCTGATAATACATTTTGTTCAATGATCTGAAACATTAAGGTACAACAAAAAAAAAAGCAAAAACAGAAGAAATCTGCAAGGAAGGCTGATTCTTTTTTTTTTTTTAAGATATTTTTGCGGCACTATTGGCCTTCATTTTTGACAGTAGGCAGACAGGAAATACATCTTCCTTGTGTTTAGTCGTAAATGTAAGTAAGGCTTTAGTACAACATAAAGGAAATAGTGCATGTTAGATTGCAACGTTGAGCCTGTTGAAGGACAAAGCAGCAGGTGTTTCTGTCGTTAACTGTCACCTTCTGTTGTGGCAACATTGTCCTGCAACTGCTGACCTTCAACTGTCTGCAGGTATTTGTATGTGGTCCAAACAATCTGTGAGTCAAAAGAAAAGCAGAAAGTACCTTTAACTGTCAGAGACAAAGCCTTAACCCTTTATTGGATGGGAATATGACAAAAACATCACTGTTTAATCTCTGATATCAGCATTTATTGTTTTAATGATGGTAATTAACGCAATTCAATTCAAAAATATTTTCTTCATCCCAAAGGGAAATTAAATGTTGTTGTAGCTCATATTAGGCAGGTTTCCCCAAAGAAGCGTCTCCTGTAGATCTCCTGTAGCGCTCCGTCTTACAGCAGATCTGAAGAAGCCTCTGACTGAAGACAATCTGTTGTTGTAGGACAGTCTCATGAAGAGGATGCTCAGGGTTCTCCATAATGTTCTTCATTTTATTAAGAATCCTTCTTTCCACAATGATCTCCAGAGGTTCTAGAGGAGTTCCCAGAACAGAACCAGCCTTTTTTATCAGCTTGTTGAGCTTTTTTAAGTCCCTGGTTCTGATGCTGCTTCCCCAGCAGATGATGGTAGAAGAGATCACACTTTCCACAACAGACTTATAGAAGATATGCAGCATCTTGCTGCAAACACCAAAGGACCTAAGCTTCCTCAAGAAGTACAGTCTGCTCTGTCCCTTCTTGTAGACGGCTTCACAGTTGCATCTCCACTCTAGTCTGTTGTCCAGGTGAACAACGAGGTATTTATACTCCTCCACCACCTCCACTTCTTCTCCCATGATAGAAATAGTTTTTGACTTATTCCTGTTTCTCTAAAAATCTACAATCATCTCCTTTGTTTTAGTCACGTTCAACATGAGATGATTGTTTCCACACCATGCCACAAAGTGGTCCACCACCTTCCTGTACTCAGCTTCTTGTCCATCTCTGATCCACCCCACGACTGCAGAATCATCCGAGTATTTCTGCAGATGACAGGAGTCTGTCTTGTACTGGAAGTCTGAGGTGTACAGAGTGAAAAGGAATGGTGAGAGTACCGTCCCCTGTGGAGCTCCTGTGCTGCTGACTACCTGGTTAGACTCACAACCCTTCAGTCTCACAAACTGTGGTCTGTTTGTCAGGTAGTCTTTGATCCAGGAGATTGTTGAGGCCTCCACCTGAGTCTTCTGGAGTTTCTGACAAAGCAAATCAGGTTGGATTGTATTAAATGTTCTGGAGACATCAAAGAACATGATCCTCACAGTGCTGCTGGCTTTGTCCAGATGACAGTGGGTTTGTTGAAGCAGGTGTATGATGGATCTTAAACTCCAACTCCACAGCGATAAGCAAACTGAAGGAGGTCCTGATAGTTTATTGTTTGCGTACTTAGGTGGATCAACAGGAGTCTCTCTAGAACCTTCATTGTGTGGGATGTCAGGGCAAAAGGTCTACAGTCATTGAGTACTGATGGGTGAGTTTACTTTGGTACCGGAACGAGACAGTCCAGTCAGCCGTGAGGATAAAAGTTCCTCCAGTAATTAACAGGTTGCTGGCATTGGGAAGGCAAGGCCTCAACACCAACTTTCTATATCCTACATAAAACTGCGTTTCCTGGGCGATTAGTGCCTAATTTACGTTTGACCGCTTCTGTTCTGTTTCTGTGTGATTCAGTTTTATACAGAATACTGTAACACAAGGTGCTAAACAAAGGTTAAAAGCAAATGAAAACAAAACTCCCACCAAATACAATGAAACTACATAAATAAAACTATATTTATTAGAGAAATAGATGAAAAATATTATGGAAACTGAAAGTTGCATTACTAAAGAGGAAAATAAAAACTTCAAAAATATCTGAATTCAAAAATCACCAAAATTCGAACATAAAATAAACCTAAAAATGCTTTTAATTTATGATGAACTCTAAAGTATCGGTTAAAGTCAAGTTAAAAACAGAAATGAAAGAAGGTTAAGACCAAATTAAAGGTCTGACAGATGAAAATATAAAAACAACATAATTGATTACATAACTATATAATAAATTCTCAAAACCAAGGCTCCACCACCTTCTGGAGACCTTTCTTAGAAGACCAAAGGGGTCTGGATGGGTTAGGATAGACTAAAACCATTAAATAACAATAAAAATGACTTTCTGGTCTTTTTCAACAGTTTTGCCGCCTAACTTTGTACCAGAAATGTCCTTTTCTTAGGAAAGCCAGAGAGCTAAGCACTGTAACATTCACCTGGACATGAAAATAAATCGTGCTTTATTGTTTCTGCATTGCACCGAGTGATACGGTCTGGACGTTTCTCACATGACAAAATCCTATCTGAATTCTTTTCATCCAATTGAAAATTTAAACATTAAAAATGTAACACTGTGACATTTACATGTTACAAAGTTACATGAATTCCTGTCCATGCAGCTGCACCACTGCATGGTGGCACAGTTGGTAGCAATGTTGCCTTGCAGCATGAAGGACCTGGGTTTGGATCTCGGCCAGGGGTCTTTCTGCATGGAGCTTGCTTGTTTTCCCCATGCATGCAAGGGTTCTCTCTGGGCACTCCGGTTTCCTCCACCAGTCCAAAAACATGACTGTTATGTGAATTAGCCTCTCTAAATTGCCCTTAGGCTTGGTTGTGTGTCTCTTTGTTGCCCTGTGATGGAATGGCGACCTGTTAAGGGTGAACCTCGCCTCTCACCCAAAGGCCACTGGAGATAGGTACCAGCCCCCTGTTACCCTGCAAGGACAAGGGTTTATAGACGATGGGTGGATGGACAATAAATTGTACTATCCAAATGCTAGCTTTTAACCAAAAATGTTAACACCCAAACTTTAATGTGACTCGAAGGAGTTGTTGGCCGGTGTTCAAAGCTTTGCTGCAAGTTTCTGATTGAAGGTCCATGCTAAATAACATGAGAAGCTTTAGAGCTGAATCTGATTGAATAAGTTCACTCAATTTACCATTTTATAAATCTCCCTCATCAGTCTTCAAGCTGGTACTATTGACTTTGGAAAGCACTAGAGCTGTGTTGACTCAAACAGTTTTTGAAGACAGTGTTGGGCTTTAGACATTTTGCCACCATGCCAGCTGCTATGTTTTATTATTTCTCTGATGTTTGTGCTCAGCACACCACATATTAGGGCCTAGATATAACTGCCATGAAAAGGCATTGATCCCCAGGGCACAACTTCATGCATGTTTGACTGGTTTCTGCAGAACTTGACCGCATGCTGAGGAGGCATCATCTGAATCAGATGTTGCAGGATATTGGACTCAGATCAGGGTTGGGGACCACTGCTTTGGAGAACTGAAAACACCAAAGCCTTGCTTGGAGGTCTAAATATGTGGCTCCATCTACTGGACAAAACATGTAATTAACAGCACCAAACAGACCATCTCTTCTTCTCCTCTCTCTTGTAGAATTGAGAGGAGTTCAACATTTAAATTGTCACTGAAAAAAATACACCTCCAACTGATAATTAAAACTTGTGTATTTATTTACAGAAAGAAGAACATAATGTACTCCAGTAATTAATGTATACAAACTGAAAAATCGGCCCTGCTGCAGAAAGTTGGTTGGCTTTGCTTTAAACATACAGAAAGGAAAATAAAAACACTTTTAAATACATCGACAGTGATTTAAGTGTTTATATTAAATTCAGTCCAAGTTTTGAATAATCTGAAGCCTACAGCAGTTAGTGAGCCAGTGAAAGTATCAACAGGAATCCCTGATTGAACAACATGCACCCACAACGCCCCCTACTGTCTACTATTATTTGCTTTATTCTAACGTCTCACATAAGATTTCCCATTGATTGAAGAAAATGCAGTGTTTTTTAAATGACTACAGAAAAAAGACAAGTATTTAAAGTCCCAGGAGCATTGGCCATGATGGTTCAACAGAGCATTTTAAAGTCCCATCTTTCATCTTGGTGGTATACACAGAAATTATGATGCTTTAATCCATCTAAAAATGAAAAGGAGAAGTTTCTGTGTGCTTGACTGTTAACAGAGCAGCAGATCACTGTGGCACGGGGTTGGCCGTGGTGGCCCTCAGGATGCCACGCAGCACCTTGTAGTTGCTGAGGGGTTGGTTCTCTTTAGGGGGGAAACAGGGGCCACGCTCTGTGGCGTAGGAATAAGGAAACCGCAGCACCCAGAACCCATCAGGCGGCAACACCACCTCCGTCTGCTCTGGGTGGAAGATCGGGCAAGGAGGAGGACCGGGCTGTACCTGGAAACAGCGAAATAATGAGCACGTTGTTGAAAAGGTTCATAAAAAGAGGTTCAATGTTAATAAAGCCACGTTTTAAATGGAACTTAGAGAAATGGCCCCTTTCAATCGTGTCTTACTAAAGACCTCTAGAAAAGTACTTCAGTGGCATCAATTTTAATCATATCTGTGTTAAAATAGAAGGAAAACAAAAAAGTGGCCCTGCTGGCTTCCCGTACGATGACAGATGAGTTGGAGCTGTTTACCTGGGGGTTGAGGGTTATCTCCAGCGGAGCATCAGGCACGACGATGAAAAGACGAGCCAGTTGAGCGAAGTGCGGCTTCAGGCCTCGACCCTGGGATGGAGACGGGACGTACAGTGGCATGTCGGTGTTCAGCACTCTGGTGGCGGGATCTTTGGCACCCCCTGGCCCCAGGGCCTTCACTATTTTATCAGGCCCACTGCTAATGAAGCGTCTCCCCCTGCTGTCTTCATACTCAAACCCCACGAACACCCGAGCCATGTCGTCCCTCCTGCGACCCCTGCCGAGGCCTCCGGCGCTTCCCCGCTTACCCACCAGGCTCTTGTTGGGGGCCGGCCAAGACGACGAGCCTCCATCCAATGGCTCCATGAGTCCTGCGTCCTCCTCCGATCGAGAACGGATTACCAAGTCCCACGGCAGGAGGAACGAAGAACCCGGGAGAAAGCTTGGCTGCTCCAAGCCAGTATGGCAGTTGTAGGACTTTGCTGAGCCCAGTTTCAGCAGGGACCAGCTTGAGAACTTTGGGAGGAGGCCTTTAGGACAGGCAGAGTGCGTCATACCAGGGAGATACTCCACCGTGGAGGGCTGACGGTCAATGAGGCTTGGCCTCTTTGGTTGGACTTGGTTTTCGGCCCCGTCTCCGTCCCCGTAGGGCCCCAGGCTATCTGTGGACTGGCCCAGACTGAGAGCCAGGCTGAGGCTGGTGTCTCCAGGTGTGTGACTCTGAGCGGTGCTCGGCTCCTTCAGCTTCTCTGCGTCGCCCGACCCCTCAGAGGGGAGTCGCTGAACCTGGTCTGAGGCCGGCGCTGGGTCTGGAGTGCTGGGCTGGAAGACAGGCAAGGCGATTCTCTCCAGCTTCCCACAACATTTCTCCTCCAGGATCTATGCATGAGAACAAAGAAACACAAAGGATGGAGGAAACTTTTTGATAATGGGATATAAAAAACAGTCTGGAAAACATTTTCCATAATTACTCAGAGCTGTAAAATGCTTCCATAAAATTCCTGACTCTTCGAGACTGCTTTGATTTTAGAAGCTACAGAAACATGAGTTGTTCTTCAGGAACATACACAGCTCCAAAAAATAAAAGTAACACTTAAACAACACAATATAACTCCAAATAAATCAAACTTCTGTTAAATCAAACTGTCCACTTAGGAAGCAACACTGATTAACAATTAATTTCACATCTTGTTGTTCAAATGAAAAAGACAACAGGAGGAAATCTTTGGTGATTTTCAAGACACTCAATAAAGGAGTGGTTCTGCAGGTGGGGACCACAGACCACTTCTCAGTACCGATGCTTTCTGGCTGATGTTTTGGTCACTTTTGAATGTTGGTGGTGCTTTCACACTCGTGGTAGCATGAGACGGACTCTACAACCCACACAAGTGGCTCAGGTGGTGCAGCTCATCCAGGATGGCACATCAATGCCAGCTGTGGCAAGAAGGTTTGCTGTGTCTGTCAGCGTAGTGTCCAGAACCTGGAGGCGCTACCAGGAGACAGGCCAGTACACCAGGAGATGTGGAGGAGGCCGTAGGAGGACAACAACCCAGCAGCAGGACCGCTACCTCCACCTTTGTGCAAGGAGGAACAGGAGGAGCACTGCCAGAGCCCTGCAGAATGACCTCCAGCAGGCCACAAATGTGCATGTGTCTGCACAAACGGTTAGAAACCAACTCCATGAGGATGGTATGAGGGCCCGACGTCCACAAATGAGGGTTGTGCTCACAGCCCAACACCGTGCAGGACGCTTGGCATTTACCAGAGAACACCAGGATTGGCAAATTCACCACTGGTGCCCTGTGATCTTCAGAGATGAAAGCAGATTCACACTGAGCACATGTGACAGACGTGACAGAGTCTGGAGACACCGTGGAGAGAGATCTGCTGCCTGCATCATCCTTCAGCATGACTGGTTTGGCAGTGGGTCAGTAATGGTGTGGGGTGGCATTTCTCTCCATGTGCTCACCAGAGGTAGCCTGACTGTCATTAGGTACCGAGATGAGATCCTCAGACCCCTTGTGAGACCATATGCTGGTGCGGTTGGTCCTGGGTTCCTCCTAATGCAGGACAATGCTAGACCTCATGTGGCTGGAGTGTGTCAGCAGTTCCTGCAAGATGAAGACATTGAAGCTATGGACTGGCCCGCCCGTTCCCCAGACCTGAATCTGATTGAGCACATCTGGGACATCATGTCTCGCTCCATCCACCAACGTCACGTTGCTCCACAGACTGTCCAGGAGTTGGTGGATGCTTTAGTCCAGGTCTGGGTGGAGATCCCTCAGGAGACCATCCGCTGTCTCATCAGGAGCATCTCCAGGTGTTGTAGGGAGGTCATACAGACACGTGGAGGTCACACACAATACTGAGCCTCATTTTGACTTGTTTTAAGGACATTACATCAAAGTTGGATCAGCCTCCATTGGTTCATAAATTTGATTTCTATTGATGATTTTTGTATGATTTTGTTGTCAGAACATTCAACTTTGTACAGAACAAAGTATTCAATGAGAATATTTCATTCATTCAGATCTAGGATGTGTTATTTGAGTCTTCCCTTTATTTTTTGAGCTGTGTATAAAGAGACATTTATTTTACCCCCCTGATTTCAGCCCAAAAGTTCACTATCATAATCTTAAAAGAAATAGTAGTAAGTGTGTGTATTTGTTGCCAAGTTCTATAAACATGTTAGAAACATGACTCCATCCTCCTATACATGCCAAAATGAAATCCCAATCCTTGTTATTTTTAAAATGAAGCTCTATGACTGTCAGAATAAAGCTTGGAGCGTAGATTCTGACCTGGTAGAAGTCATAATTGGCAGCCTGGATGTCAAATGGATCTTCACGAGGAGCCTGCTTCCTGCCACAGTTACAGGAGCTGGTGGAGCGCCCCCTGCTGTTGTGATTCATGATGGGCGGGTTGTGGTCCATGTCCGGCGTCTCACCTGCAGCAATTACAGAATGATCTGATTGGAAATAAATCAATGAACATGTGATTAACCTATTATCTGCAGCAGTTTGAGTTTTATCGGCTTGGAGATACTGAAAATATACTTCCTCTGAGTCAGTAAAGATTTTCTAAGAACAGTTTCTGACCTGGCTGAGGGAGGAGGTGGAACTTGTGCACACAGTGTTGGTCCGTCAGACTTCGCTCCTCACACAGCTGGTGGCCATTGGTCCAGAACTTATAGCAGTCCTCGTGAAGCTGCAGGGCGTAGCGCTGGAAAGCCACCCCGCGGGCGTGCTGGCTGTACACCCGCAGGGCCTGTGCCAGCTGGTTTTTGTGCACCGTGGTGGTGTAGTTGTGGGGGAGGTTGGACTGGTACGCGCTGTGCGCCAGCGGCAGAGCTTTCTGGCACCTGTTCTCTGAAAACTTTGCATCGGCGTCGAGAAAGCCATCCAGAACCTTCACCTGACTCTGCACTTTGGTGGCCAGCTCTGCTATCTCCTCGTCCGTGTTGGTAATCAGGACTTGATAGAGTCTGGAAGCCACCTGGACCCACTTGGTGTAGGTCGGCAGCTCAAAGTGAGAAGGTTGGGGGTTGCGGCCGACGCTGTCGTCGAAGCCCTTCTTTGTCAGAACCAGCTCCACGTGCTGCCAGAGGAACTCCTTCAGGCTGCAGTCCACCAGCTGACTGCCCATCAACATGCTGGTCGACTCTCCGCTGGGCTGCCGAGCTGATCGGCGCATCTGCTGGTACCTCCTGGGCCCGGACAGCACCGGGGTGGTGTCCTGCTCGGACAAGATGCAGTTGGACCGCAGTTGGCCGAGCAAAGTGCCCACCGGGTCCTTATCTGCTGCCGGTATCACGTAGACGAACGCCTGGTTGGCGGGCACCGTGAATAGACAGTTACTACTTTGGTTGGTCAGGACTCGACTTTTACGGAAGATCCGGTAAATCTGGTCCTCCAGAGCGTGCTGCAGGCGCCTCCTCGGAGAGTGCTTTTTGGGTTTATCGGGGTTTCCTCCAGAGTCCGAGCCGTTCCCAGAGACCTTTGGAACAACAAAGCGAAGAGGAGCCATTTAAATAAGAACCTGTCAGGTTTTTCTGTTTGTAAAGCCTGTGCTGTTACCTTCTTGCAGGTTGTAACCTGGCTCACATTGGAGCTCAAAAGCCTGGTGAAGAGGTGAACTTTACAGTACAGTAAAAGTGGACCCCATGGCTCTGCATAATGACCCAGGTCCCAGAGCCTCTTCTTACTGTTGATGGCTGCTCATTATAGCTCCAGACTGCTTTATAATTGGCAGATGTTTTACTGCTACACCTTTACATGGATCAAAAAATAAACCAGAGTCAAGCTTTTATTTTGAAAGCCCCAGTTTCCTAATGCTGGCTGCAAATGTAACTTGAGAAACCAAAGTACCTGCCAAATATTTGTATTCTGATCTTTTAGCTAATTTGCTTCTTTTGCAGTTGATACGCAAGGGTTGCCATTTCATCCCTGCCTTTATTTGGTATCCATGTTAATCTTTGTGTATCGGTTCATTTCTCTTCGTACATAAATCTTTAATCCTTTTAGAGAGACAAACGCTAACAGAAATGCAGAAATTTCAAATGTAATCTAATTAATTGTATATAATTTTCTATTTATGCCCTACTTCCACTCAGTATAAGTCTGATTACCTGTTCCTGTTTGGGATTGTCTTTGTACAGTGATAACTTTTGGATGCTGCTTATCTGTTGAACGGTTTTCTCTGCCTGACAATAAGGAGAATGAGGTCCATCACATCATCAAAGTCAAAATCCCTAATTTCCCAGAATTCCAAGTTCACTGTGGATAATGGAACCTGTAAAAACCACAGATGGAAGGAAGATTGATGGATGGATGAGGGACGGGCTAGTAGATGGATGGTCTTAACTTTTAAACAAGAGGACAGAGAATAACATTTTATTGAATTTTCATACTGCTCTCTTTTTCTAAATTTATCCAGACATTCCTTACTTTCCCAGACTGTTTAGGAACCTCGTCCAAAGAAAAACTTTGAAGACTTTTAGAAAATCTGAGAACCTTTTAACCCAATAAAAAATATTTCAAGAAAATGAAACACCTTGCAGGACACATCAGGGGTGGTTTGAACCCGTTGCACCATACTGTAGATGTCAAGAGAGGGAATCTTATACGGACCTTCAGAGTTGCGGTCATCTGGAAGACAAACAGCAGCCGCGGAGGACAGGGTCTGCAGTTCAGCTTCCACTCCTTGGACACGGGGCAGTCTTTGATGGCAGCCCGGATCAGCGGCAGGGCCTTCTGCCGGAGGGCGTCCAGGGCCCTGAAGAGCCTATCGTGGGTCACATCGAAAGTCTGGCTGGGCTGGACCAGCAGCAGGACGTGGCACACGGAGAACATGTAGAGCAGGTGCAGGCAGTGCTGTCGGTCCAGGCCCTTCCAGAAGTCGTGGGCGTCAGAATGGCTGATCCCGGCGCTCAGGGACCGGCAGGCCCGCAGCAGCTGCCGGCTGTCGCAGACAGAGGACAGCAGCAGGTACAGGACCCGGTTCTCCTGGTCGTAGAAAGCCTCGATGTGGCTGTCTGCCGAGTCGCCCTCCTCCGACTCACCGAACAGAGAGAAGATGTGTTTGTCCGCCAGCGTGTTGATGAGAGACCCTTTCAGAGGTCCAGTCTGTGTGCTGCTTTTACCGAAGATACCAACAACACACAGTCCGTCCTCCCGGTGCGCAACGTCCTCCTGGAACTCCTGCTGAAGCAGAGCCCCGAGGTTCACATGAGGAGCCATGTTCGTTTCCTGTTTGGTGGAAAACATGGGAATGAAAACAGAAACGGAACTGTTTCCCTGCACATTTCCGGTTCCACGCACTAAAACGACCGGGTAAAGCCTACACTTCCTTTTATATCAAATCTTTATTAAAAATCAGATATAACATATGACAAGGCGCACAAGAACTGGGCTTTTGTATTGTTGCAACGATTTAGCACTTCCTTAAATAGAATAATTTCATCATATGATAAAAAGTCTTCCTTCATAAGGTGTAGAATAGACCCAATAGAGCCAACACTTCTATTTCTGAAAGTCAAATCAAGTTTATTTATATAGCGTTTTCAGCAACAAGGCATCAAGGCGCTGTACATAAGGAAAAACATTACAATGATACAGAAAATCAAACAAAAAAGATCATAAAAATAAATAAAAAAATAAATAGAATAGAATAGAATGATGGATAAGAAAATGAAAGGAAAATTGGACTGAAAACATAACTAATAATGTTTAGATGGCCCAGTCAAAGGCCACTCTAAACAAATAGGTTTTTAATCTTGATTTAAAGCATTTTAGGGTTTCAGCGCTTTCACAGTTTTTTGGGAGTTTATTCCAGATTAGTGGAGCATAAGAACTAAAAGCTGCTTCTCCATGTTTGGTTCTGGTTCTGGTTCTGCAGAGTAGATTTGAGCCAGAAGACCTGAGAGGTCTGGGTGGTTGATCCACTGACAACAAGTCTGTAATGTATTTTGGTGCTAAGCCATTCAGTGATTTATAGTCTAACAGAAGTATTTTAAAGTCTATTCTCTGAGCTACAGAGAGCCAGTGTAGGAACTTTAGAACCGGGCTGATGTGCTGCACTTTCTTAGTTCTAGTGAGGACGCAGGCAGCAGCGTTCTGGATCAACTGCAGCTGTCTGATCCACTTTTTAGGCAGACCTGTGAAGACACCGTTGCAGTAATCAATTCTACTAAAGATAAACGCATGAATTAGTTTTTCAAGGTCCTGCTGAGACATTAGTCCTTTAATCCTGGAGATGTTCTTTAGGTGATAGAAGGTCAACCTTGTTACTGTCTTTATGTTCCTCTAAAGGTTCAGGTCTGAATCCATCACTACACCCAGGTTTCTAGCCTGACTGGTGGTTTCTAGCTGTATTAACTGAAGCTGTGTGCTAACTTTTAAACGCTCTTCCTTTGGTCCAAAGATTATTACTTCAAGTTTTGTTTTGATTCAGCTGAAGAACATTTAGGCCCATCCAAGCATTGATTTGTTCTAAGCATTTTCCCAGCGCTTGAATGGGTTCATGGTCACCTGGTGACATCGTAACGTATAGCTGTGTGTCGTCTGCATAGTTATGATAACTTATGTTGTTGTTTATTAAAGAGTTAGCGGGAGCATGTAGATATTGAATAGGAGGGGCCCTAAGATGGATCCTTGGGGAACGTCACATGTGATTTTTATGCTCTCTGATGTAAAGTTACCTACTGACACAAAAAAGTCCCTATTCTTCAAGTAGGATTTAAACCAGTTGAGTGCTGTACCAGAAAGGCCGACCCAGTTTTCCAGGCGCTCTAATAAAATGGATCAACAGTGTCGAATGCTGCACTAAGGTCCAATAATACCAGCACTGTGGTTCTTCCACAGTCTGCATTTATACGGATGTCATTGAACACCTGGACAAGAGCGGTCTCTGTACTGTGGTGAGCAGGAAGTCTGACTGGAAGACATCGAAGCGGTTGGTCGTTGTTAGGAAGTTGTTTAACTGCTGAAACACAGCTTTTTCAATAATCTTACTGATGAAGAGGAGGTTTGATATAGGCCTGTAGTTCTGTAGTAGCAGCTTGTCCAAGTTGCTCTTTTTCAATAGAGGTTTGATAATTGCTGTTTTTAGGGTCTGGGGGAAAACATCTGACAAAAGGGACGTGTTTATTATCTGAGTTAAATCAGATGTTATTACAGGCAAAGCTTCCTGAAGGAAAGCTCTGGGTAAAAGATCGAGACAGCAGGAAGAAGAGCTTAGTTGGGGTTAGGTTAGTTTTTCAAGTTTATTTGGTGAAATTGGGAAATTTTGTCAAAATCAGTTCTAGTTGGAGACAACTTTGGTCCAGGAGTTGATGTGGATGTTCTGACTGCCTCTCTGATCTTTTGGGTTTTTTCAGTGAAGAAGTTAACAAATTCATTGCAGGTCCTGGTAGAGTGGAGTTCAGATGCTACGGTTACAGGAGGGTTTGTTAACCTGTCAACCGTGGCAAATAATGCACCAGCATTGTTCATGTTTTTACTGATGATCTCAGAAAAGAAAGATTCCCTTGCATTTTTCAGTTGTAGGTTATATCTGTATAGTCTCTCTTTATAGATAATATAGTGAACCTGGAGTCCAGTCTTTCTCCACCTGCATTCAGCTTTTCAACACTCCTGTTTTTCACTTCTGACTGGTGGAGCACTTCTCCATGGAGACATTTTTTCCCCAGAAACGACTTTCACTTTAATTGGAGCAATTGAATCAATGATGTCTGAGATTTTAGAATGAAAGTTATCTACCAGCTCATCTACAGTGTTACAGGGCAAAGTGGAGGTAGAAGAGTAAATCTGGTTAAAGGTTTCAGCAGCACCGTCCTTAAAGATGTGTTTTCTTATCATGTCTCTTTGGCTAATTCAGTCATTGCAGATGATGCTTTCAAAAATAACAGAAAAGTGGTCAGATGGAGCAACATCAGTTACAGACACCTTGGAAATGTTTAAACCCTTAGTAATGAAGTCATTGATTAAAAATGATTTTCCTGACAGAGATCTAATGTTCAATAAAGTCAGTTTATATGACTTAGTTGCTGATATCAACTCTGTGTCTGGTTGTACCTGACAGTTTATGGCTTTCATTGATTGTTTATTACTGTCTCTTATCCTTTTGGCTTTGTTCTTTCTGTCACATATAAGCACAGAGATTTTACAACTATCTCCAATTAGGGGCCCACGTTTTTCCTGGATATGCTCATTTCTGATAGTCACAGAGAAGTGATTTGAAGGTCCTGATTAGGAGGAGATAGATTAGGAGGTGGTGGAGGTCTGCGGCATTTGGAAGATGTTGGTTTAGTAGCAGAGCCTCGGCCACGGGGGGTGTTGAATGGAGAAGATGTCAGCGCCATTTGGGTCCTGATTTTAAGAGCTCCTTTCATGTTATCAGAATCCAGTAAAGCAAAAAGCGGGCTCAGTGGGGAGATGGGAGAGTTCTGTGCGGTCTGGGTCGGAGTCTGGGGGGAGGGGGGAATATCGGTGGGGGGTACACTTATCCTGTGGATTTCGACGGGGAGACCTTTTGTGATGACCTCTCTTTCTCAGCCAACTGGCCCGTTGTCTCTGCTGGAGCTGTTGGAGGCAGCGTTATCATTGTTGTTGATACTCCATGTTCTCTTCTGAAGGTCGAAGCTGCTGGCGGATTATTTACTGAATAGAAGAGATTAGATGTGAGACGTCTGGCTCCTGGCTTGTTCAAACAGAAACCATCTTGCTTGAAGAGGTGTCTTTTTTCCCAAAAAATATTGAAGAGATATCAGACACCACGTTACTGGTATCAATCATAACCTCTGTGTTTTTCTTGTTGCAGAAGTTTTTACAGCTGTGTTGCCCACTATTAGGGTTCTTGATCCGGTGGGGTACTTTTTCTCTGGCAGCTTAGGAGAAGACTGTTTAGAATGAAGGTTGTTCTCAAACATTTTATTGATCTCAGAAGATGGATAGTTTTCCTGGTTTTCATTCAGTAGTTGGGCAAATCTGTTTTGGAGGGGAAATCCATTATTTCCAGCTGTCTCACTCCTATCAGTTGTTGTGACAGCAGCTCGCTGTCGAAGTCTCCTTTTCCCAGGGGAAATGGTGGCATTTTTTTGTAATTCTGGCCATTCTAATTTATTTAATTGCTGAGTCGTCCACCTTGATTTTTTTTTGGGCACGCGCCGTCAACTTTTCATTCTTTCGGGGTCGATTATAAAAACATGGTAAATGGACTGAACTTAAATAGCACCTTTCCAGTCATACAGACCGCTCAAAGCACTTTACTAGAGCCACATTCACCCAATACGCAGATCGGTAGGCAACTTGAGGTTAAGTGCCTTGCCCAGTGGCACATTGACAAACAGCAGGAGGAAACTGGAATCGAACCCACAACCTTCAGATTGCAAGATAACTACTCTTCCTACTGAGCCACAGTCACCACATTGAAATCTTTTAGAAAAAAGAAGATAATAATAATAATCATTGGGCGTTGCTAGTAAGAAGTAGTTTTACTCCAATATTTCCATAATTTTGGTTAAGAGATAAAAAGTTAGGAGTAAAAGAATGCAAGCAAGCAGGGAGCTTAGGAGAAAAGCGTCTGAGCAGGAAGAGAGGCGGAAGCAGAAAGGTATTAAAGTTATGATTATAAAAAATTAGAACACCCTTTGAAAGCATGTGTTTTTCCTAACATATTTTGATATATAGATATTAAATGCAAATTTTAGCAACACTAAAAACTTGACAAGTTTTTATAGATTTTATAGTTTTTTTTAATGTAGCCAGTCACACAAGGACCATACACTACAAGATCTAGACCCTTTAGTACAGAGAATGACAATTATGTTTTTTTGTTTGTTTGTTTGTTTCACACATAAGACCATCCACACAGTATCATATTTAAGTTTTTTTGTATTTAAACTTTTAAATTTTTGATGTTAAATGCAAAAAATGCCATTTCTGGTGAGGCATAAATGATCACACACCCACAATTATTCCCACACAGATGTATATATGTACATAAATGTACATCTGTGTGAATGTCTGTACGTCAGATACACATGATGAGAACATCATTTTAATAGGATTTTTGTCCTTTTCGACGTCAGACACATATGTTGTTGTGTTCCTGACTGTTCAACTGAGAGTGGACACCATAGTGACATTAAAGGAGCAACCCGAGACCTTCAAGAAGAAGATTGTTGCAACTTATGAGTCTTGTAAGGGATTTAAAGAAGACTCAAAATTTTAAATTTTAAATCTGTCCTTCCACTGTCTGGAAAATTCTACAAGTGGACATACACAACAACTGTCCAGGTGTGGCTGTCAAAGCAAGTTAATCCAGAAACCAAACTGCAAGATGCTAAAAGAAGTGCCTAAAACATCATCATGGGACCTACAACAGGCTCTTTTTACTCCTGATTTAAAGGTGCAAGCCTGTACAATCAGTCTGTACATGTTTAAGTTTTTCTGGGAGGTGTGCAAGAAAGAAACCTATGCTCTCTAACAAAATCATGAAAGCCAGATTAAAGTTTGCCAGAGGGAAAGTAGATAAAAAAAACAGGATTTCTGCACCGCTGCATGGTGGCACCGTTGGTAGCAATGTTGCCTTGCAGTAAGAAGGTCCTGGGTTTGATTCCCGGCCAGGGGTCTTTCTACATGGAATTTGCATGTTCTCCCCGTGCATGTGTGGGTTCTCACTGGGTACTCCTGCTTCCTCCCACAGTCCAAAGACATGCCTGTTAGGTTAATTGGTCTCTAAATTGCCCTTAGGTGTATGAGTGTGTACATGGTTGTTTGTGTGTTGTCTGGTGACCTGTCCAGGGTGTACCCTGCCTTTTGCCCATAGACTGCTGGAGATGGGCACCAGCTCCCCTGTGACCCCCTATGGAATAAATGGTAGAAAATGACTGAGTGACAAACCAAAATCAGCATTACAGGAAAAGGGTAATCCAAGTCTTCATTACCACCATTATAATACCATCTACATGCAAACCCGCTGCTTGGGAGGCAGCTTTGGAACAACCTGTCCTTTCATACCAAGAACCTCATTAAACTTCAATACCTGTTTGAAATGTTTTTTTATTCCTTGGCATTTAAAACCTTTACATGGCGAGCACTTTGGACAACTGTTTTCTGTTTTTTTAAATGTACTAATGAATAAATTTCAGTTGACATTTACCTTCCTGAAGAAGTACACCTACCTCCTTCCTCATTTAAACACCTAGTTTTCGCTAAATATGCACCACTGTCAGTGCTGCAGTCTTGCAGTCACCTGAAGACAAACCTTGTTTAGACTCCTTTACTGCCCTTGATTTTGCATGTCAGAAACCAGAGAGCAAATCTTCAAACTGTTTATTGCTTACTGAACATCCGAGATGAACTCATTTAGTGGCTAGCATGCAGGTGACCTTGATGCCGCTGGACTTTTCTGGGATAAACTTATAAAGGGGAAAATTATTGCACTGGAGCAATCTCTCTCTCTGGAGAGTCCTTTATCCAGGACACGAAGAGGGAACATTTGTGTCAGCGGCAGAATAGTTGTCCTGGAAAGGACACAGAGTCTCTTCTGTGCTACAGGTGTTTTCTCTTACTGAAATTCCAGTGCTGTGAAAAAGTATTTGCCCCCTTAACAGATTCCTTTTGTTTACTTTATTATCACACTTAAAGGTTTAAGACTGTCCAACAAATGTAATTATAAGACAGAGCTAACTAAAGTAAATACAAACAGCAGTTTTCAAATGATGTTTTTGTTCATTAGGGGAAAACAATTTGGCCCTATATGAAAAATGTAATTTTTCCACTTGTTAAATCCTTAATAGACTTTGATTTTCTTTTACCACACCCAGGCTTAATTTTTACCTCACATTAGGAATTTAAATGAATTAAGCAGCACCGCTGACAGCACGAAGTAGGCTCAAGCAGATGGGAAGCAAAGTCACTGACATCTATCAGCCTGGGAAGGGTTACAAAGCTATTTCTAAGCTTTTGGGACTCCAGCGAACCACAGTGATACACATTATTCACTAATGAGAAAACATGAATTAATAGTGAACCTTCTCAGGAGCAGCAAACTAACCAGAATTACCCTAGAAGCACATTAACAACTCACCCAGGAGGTCACAAAAGAACCCAGAACAACATCTAAAGGGCTGCTTAATAAAGTTCAGTTTCATGATTGAACAATGAGAAAGAGGCTGGACAAAAGTAGCTTCGATAGCAGAGTTCAAAGGCCAAAACCACTACTAAGCAAAAAGAACACAAAGGCTCATCTCACATTTGCCATAAAAAACATCTTCAAGATCTGCAACACTTGACTGACGAGACAGAAGTGGAACTTTTTGGAAGGTGTGTGTCCAGTTAAATCTGGCATGAAACTAACAACATTTCAGAAAAGGAACAACAGTCAAACCTGGTGGTGGTAGTATGGTGCTGTGGGGCTGTTTTGCTCCCTTAGGACCTCAACGGCCTGCTGTAATTGATGGAAAACAAGCCATTTATGCTCGAAAGCTTGAAATATTGCTGAATTAAAACAATTGTGCAACAATGTAAAAAAGTTGTTAGTTATAGAAATGCTTGATGGTAATCAGGTTTAGGGGGAAGTTACTTTTTGCAAAGGGCCAGGTTGCTCTGAAGGGCTTTTTTCCCTTAAAAATGTAATCATTTGCTTTGGATTTACCCTGGTTATATTTAATATCAAGTAAAACAGTATGAAAAACCTTTTTACTAGTACGAAATGAAGGGAGGTGAGTATGAAACTGGGCTAAGAACTGGCGAGGGTGCTGGTAATTACAAACTTTTGGTCATTTTGTACCCACCTTTTTCAGATATGAAATGGTGGACATATTGTATCGACCATTTGTCCATTCGAACTTAACACAGTGACTTTTTATGCCTGCTTTGAAAGAAAACTCAATAATTTAAAATTAGTTCAACCTGAAACATTTGAGGGCATTAAAATACAAAAACAGAAGGACTCTGTTGAAAGGGAAAGACATTTTCATGGCACTTCATGGCACATTTATCTTAAGGTTATAGCTAAAAGGAAGTGCAGTGGAGTGTAAAGCTGTACAATCTGATAAATAACATGAACTAATCTAACACATCAACTGCAAGCTTGTAAAGAACTTCAACCACACTTTTAATTCATATAGATATGTTTGCTTTTCCGGATGTGTTACTGTTTGATCTCTCTGGCTGATCTTTTTTGTTATTTATGGTCAGCTGTGAAGTCACGTGATCCGCTGTAAGGGGTTAAGCTCCACATTCGCCCTTTGCTGGACTGGATAAACCCTCCTCCCACTGAGGGATTACTGTTCCTAATGTACTACAGGCTATTGTGGAAGGAACAGAGGCGCTTGCATGTGCTCGGAGCAAAGATAAGAGAATTACATCTAAATCAACAAAGCATAAAGATATTGTGCAAAAGTCTCAGGTCATTTCAATTTATTTTTTATACTTTGCCTCCAACGAGACTTTATGGGAGTACAGTGGTCTTAATCAGCAGCTCTTCAGGCTTTCTGAAGATTTTTCACAGTTTTTCTTTGACCATTTGGTGCTTTGTGAACACATTTTTAGTTACTAGCTCTTTGGGAGCTGGTAGCTAAAAATGTGCAAACAGACCTAGTTTCCATAAATAGCTTGATCATTAATTCTTAATGGTTACATTTAACACAAGCATATAAAATAATATCTTAATAAATAAATTCAAAACACTTTAAATAAATATACATTCCTGCATTTTTTCTTCCCTTAAGCATTTCTGGTTTTTTGATTTAATATTATTAATATATTTTAGACAACATGTTGGAAAAAATGTCATCAGATAATTTGATTCAATTTATAGCCTGTACTATGCAGAGCAGTGGGCATGGAGTGTTTTACCTTGTTTTAAAACTCAAATGTAGTCTTGTGTGACCATTTAAAGTCCTGATAACTCAACATGTTTCTGTTTGTGATGGTAGGACACGTACGGCCTGGTATCACTCCCAACCAACCAAAACCACTGGTTGTCATGTGGAGATCACTATTATGGTTGTTATGGAGAGCTGGTGACTCCGAGACGCAGCTCTTTGAGATTAGGGGATGTTTGTCCTCACTGTGCAAGGTGACAAAATAAACCCCAGTCCTCATCCAACCTTGTTTGTCAAAGTTCCTGTTTTAAGCTCTTTAATCATTATTCTGACTGTGGATCTGGGCAAGTTTATAGGGGCAGCTATAATCTTCCAGACACTTTCAGGCCTATGAAGATCAATGCACATGTGCTTAACTTGAATGGCATGTTCTTTTGTGTTTCCCATTTTTAAGAGTGGTTAAGAGAACTGGGCCTGTATGTCACATCATATTTAAACTCCATGGAAACAGGATCTCATATATAACTAGATAACATTTTGTACTCACTCTGATCATCTTAAAATAGTAAAGTAAAAATTTGAATCTAGTTAGAATTATGTGTGGCAGTGGGATATTTAAAAACAAACAATTTATCCCCTTATAAATCCATTAACTCAAATCAGTGGTTGGATTTTCAGAAATGTTCAATGAGAGATTAGTCTGCTGCTTTACACATCTTTCTTAGGTGTGCTAATAAGAATAGAGGGTGCAGTTAGTTTTTCCATGTGCCAACTGCTTAGATAGATAATTATTATGAGTTCAGTCATTTTAAATACTGCTGCTACTTAAGTTTGCTATTTTTTTAACCCTTTTAACAAATTTCCAAATTAATCTTTTATTTTTATAACAGTTTAATAAAACACAGAACAAATCACTACCCTGTTAAATCATTAAGGACAAACATATCTGCCTGCAAAAAGCTATTTAAATCTCTTAACCCACTGCAGTCTGCCTAATACTACCAAACATTCAACAAGTTGGAGGATTTTATCCCTTTAAATGTCAGTTTGATGATGTCACTGTTGTTATTTATTTAAATTTTTTTTTAAATATGTTGTTTTCAGTGTTCCAAATGTTGGTTGGCTGATGGATAAGAAAAATCAGTCTTAAATATGCCAAGCCAAGAAAATTGACTTTGATCTCATCAAGCCCTGCCACCGTGGAGCTTTTTAACCACCTCGGTGACTTCAGCCTGAGTGACGTAAGAGTCCAACCCCAAGTCCCCAGCCTCTGTTTCCACCAGGGAATGCGTGACGGCAGGATTGAAGAGATCCTCGAAGTACTCCTTCCACCGGCCGATAATGTCCCCAGTCAAGATCAGCAGCTCCCCACCCACATTGTAAACAGTGTTGGCGAATCACTGCTTCCCCCTCCTGAGGTGCCAGAGGGTTTGCCAGAATCGCTTTGAGGCCAACTGGTAGTCCTTCTCCATGGCCTCACCGAACTCCTCCCAGGCCGAAGTTTTTCCCTCTGCCACGGCCCGGGTCGCGGCACGCTTCGCCTCACGGTACCCGTCAGCCGCCTCAGGAGTCCCACAAGCCAACCACAGCCGATAGGACTCCTTCTTCAGCTTGACAGCATCCATAACTGCCGTTTCCACCAACGGGTTCAGGGATTGCCGCCGCGACAGGAACCGCAGACCTTACTGCCACAGCTACGGGCAGCAGCATCGACAATAGACGCGGAGAACATGGTGGTGATCAGTGGACAGCTCAGCCCCTCTCTTCATCCGAGTGTCCAAAACATGCAGCCGAAGGTCTCAAGACACGACAACAAAGTCAATCATCGACCTTCTGCCTAAGGTGTCCTGGTGCCAAGTGCACTGATGAACTTCCCTTATGCTCAAACACGGTGTTCACTATGGACAATCCGTGACTAGCACAGAAGTCAAATAATGAAGCACCACTCAGATTCAGATCAGGGAGGCCATTCCTCCCAATCATATCTCTCCAGGTGTCACTGTTGTTTCCCACGTGGGCACTGAAGTCCCCCAGCAGAATAACGGAGTCCCCAAGAGGGGCACTATGCAGCACCCCCGACAGGGACGCCAAGAAGGCCGGGTCCTCTGCCCTACCACTCGGCCCGTAGGCTGAAACGACTGTCAGAGACCTGTCCCCGACCCGAAGGCGCAGGGATGCGACCCTCTCATCCACTGGGTTTACCCTGGTGGATGAGAGGGTCACCACTGGATCTGAAGATCCTAGGAGAGGTAATGGAAGAAGAGGCAGGCTGGAAGAAATGACAAGAAACCAGAAGAGCTAATCAGATGGAATGAGGAGCAGCTGTGGCAGAGAGAAAGTAGAGCAGCTGAAGGAGAAAGACTAATTCACCAGAGCAGAGTAGAAACAGTAATACAAGAAAACCCGGGTAAAAATATCAAACACATATCTATCAGAAAATAACTCTGGAGGAATAAAGTACACTAGATTAAAGTGCAGAACAACAACCCAATAAGGAAAACACCTAACAACAATAGGCCTAGGAAAATGAACTAAAGAAAGCAAGACCTAATGAACATATTAAACTGCAAGGCAATGGTAAAATACTCACACAATAGAGAATCAAAACTCAGACCCCTCAGGATCATGACATCATGTTTAACATTTACTACCCTGTAAAGTCATTTGATGACAGATAATCCACTCAAAACCACAACCTATAATATATGTTATTACATAACATATAATTAAGCATTTTGCAGTGCTAGGGTTCAGTTTTATGGAAAAATAATAAAGTTTTCTAAATTTTCCTGTTCATCACCAAATGTATTAATAACAGCAGTTTTTTCTAAGTGATTTCTGATTGCACTAACTTAAAAACATTAAACTAAGGGTTAGAAATTAAGTGTTAAAAGTTCAAACAGCAATGCGTCATACTGTGCCAGTGTTTGTTCAGTAGTAACTACGTTTGTATCCTGTTTGCATCATGAATATTGTGGTTATTTTTGTCTTTCTGTCAGTTGCATTTATATTTTTCTTTGCATCGGTTCTGTTCTGGCTGCAAAATAAATGACCCCTTAAGGACAATTTATTTTAATAAAAAATAAAGCAATATTACTTAATAATAGACATAATAATAAGGATTTCTTAGCTTCTTTCAGCCACATTGGAAAAAGTTATTTTGTCACACAGTTCAATAAATGACAGTTAGTAAAACAAGCTAAAATTGAAATCCATGGCAATCAACGGACTAATGCACAGTGCATTAAAAGAGTGCATGAAACCTGTATTGTGCAAATGACATTAGACAGTAATTTACTTGGAAATTAGTCCCACACATGACCTATTATGCCGAGGTAGGGGGTAATGCATATAATAATGACACTAAACTTCTTAATATGCTACAAAAAAAAGCTTTAATAACCACAAATGGTTCAGATTATTATGATCAAACAAACATAATATTTCTTAAAATGCATCCCTTAAAATTATATAATTAAAGAAACATTATGAACTTGGGGGAAAATGTGTGTTTAACAAAGTAAATGTCAGAACAAATACATATAAAAAGGTGTACATCTGTTTAATGGTAAACATATGGAATAAGTATGATGATGAATTAAAACAATCTTGATCGTATTTTTAAAAATGCGCAAAAAAAAAGTCAAAGAACAAATATAAATGTGCGGTCCAATTAACCTGCTATGGGAGACATGATATCTTCTAATTAATCTTTATTTTAGTATTTTAATATTTTACAGGGGTTTCTCAATAGATTTGAATATTATTTAAAGGTTAATTTATTTCAGTAAATCAATTTCAAAAATGCAACTCATAAATGATACAGTTGTATTACACACAGAGTGGTATACTTCAAGGGTTTATTTCTGTTAGTTTGAAAGATTATGGCTTACGGCAAAGGAAAACTTTAAAAACAGTTTCTCCGAAATGTATTTTAAGACCAATAAAATAGAGATTTCTACTACAGAAATATTGTGTTATGGTCCGCAGAATCAGTCACTGACACAATCTACAAGGAAGTTAAGTCACAAAAGACCATGGCTAAAGAAGCTGCCTGTTATCAAGCACATAAAGGCAAAGTTGAGTGGAAGGAAAACATGTTAGAAAAAAATGCACAGGCCAAATAATCAATGTCCCATAATCAGGAGGAAGAGTGGAGTGGCACAGATTTAAACATGACAAAGTCAAGAGAAAGATAGGAGACACCATACCAAATAAGGCAGATGAGCTGCAGGGCTCTAATAAAACAATCTGCAGCAATGCCTGCCCATATCATACAGTATACATGAATGCAGCTTTCAGTAGGCCCACATTTCCATATTTAAAAGTTTTTTTTCATTGGTCACATCTAATTTTCTAAATTTCTTTGGCGTTCTCATTAGCTATGAGTCATATTCAATAGAATTAACAGAAATAACAGAGCGAATAAATATACGTATATATGACATTTACTTTTTGATCTTAATTAATTCATGAAATAAAGCTTTTGAAGACACACCTGTATATCAGTATATACAATCATATTAAAAAAAAAACTTAAAAATGCGTTCTAATGAGGCTCGTTTGTCTTGTTAAAAGTCACTTTTTAAAATAACAACCTTTAAGCAACCTTTAGGCAGGAATCAAACAAACTTTTTACTAAACCTAGATAATATTTTTTTTATTGGTCTGATGTAATATTCTAAACCTTAAATGTTGAGTTTTCCTTAGCTGTAAGGGGAAAATGATTATAATAAAACAGAAATAAAGGCTTGAAATTTTAAAGCTTTATTTCACGTTTAGAGTTTAAAACACCAGTCTGTGTGTAATTAATCTTTATAATGTGTTTTGCTTAGTGAATTGAGTTACTGACAAAATGAATTTTCAATAATGTTCTGATTTATTAAATATGACTATATTAGTACTTTTCACATCTTGTTTTAGTTCAATTAAAACATATAAAATATGTTTTAATTTATTCTGACATAATACAGACGCATGCAGCAAGATTCGTGATGTCGTACATGAAAGTGACACAATGTCATTATTATTCTTCAATTTTTATTAATAAATAATCAATAAATTATTAAAGTTTAAAGGAGACCATGACATCTTGCTTAGATAATAATTCATACATTTCTTTTGTTTTATTCTAAGGTATTTTATTACGTAAAGGTCACCGTACTTCCTCCTAACAACACATGGGCTCCTTCGTGATGGCATGTCTACAAAAAGCTCTCCGACGTCAAGCAGGCAGCGCTGGCTGCGTGCGCGTTCATGACAAACACCGTCTTCCATCTGACGTCACCTTCTGATCAGCCGAAATCCCTGATAACGCGGCGCGCGCTCCCGCTCGGCTCTGAATGGGGGCTCAGTCCAGGCGGTGACAGCTCGTCCAGTACGTCTAATCCACGTCTCGCTCCTCCAGTCCGGTCCGCCGCTCTCCGACACACCGGCAGTTCACGGACCCCGCTCCTCCGGTAGTACACAGTTATTCAGGTAGTATTGCAGCGCACCAACACCGACACTAGTTGGAGGTTAGAGTGTTCTGACTCTTCTCCTTTTCAGACCCGACAAGTTATTTGTGTTTGTGCCTGACGGGCGGAGCTGTCTCTGTCTGTCCAGGAATGAGAAATGATGGCCGGCTCTGCAGCAGAGGAGAAAACCTTCCGACGGTTCCTGGAGCTCTTTATCCGGGAGATGAGGATGCCTCTGCAGGAGAGCGACCCGGTGCCGATGCGCCCTTTGTCGGACCTGATGTCTGAGGACGAGGTGGAAGGAGAATGCCTCGACCTGTGCCTCCAGCACCTCTACAAATAGTTAAGTGTGCACTTTCTGTCCTGGCATGCTGACGTTTCCGTGTTTCATCGGTGTGACTGTGTTTTGTAATGTTTTATTTTATTTTATTGGGGTTATTCCAGTGAAGGTGAGCGAACTAAATTACCCCTCGAACCCAGCTGGCGGGGCTCCCGCAGGGATGCCCCAGGGTGTGTCCAACTCCAAGTTCAGACAAGTGTCTCAGCAGGGGCGTTATGGGGAATTAAACCGAGCCAAAAGCAGAAGTTAACGCTCCCCTCTCCCTCCTTCCCCTCTGCGCGTTGTGGTGCGTTAGTTTATTCACGCTGGTCTTTTTTTGTTTTGTTTTCTGCGCCTCTTTTTGCGTCTTTCCTCAAATAGACCGCAGCGCCGTGACAGCTGGAGGTCTAGAAAAGGTGAACCCCTGCTTTTGCGTAACAGCACAGCGTCACTGTGGTGTAGGAGTTGGGGAGGAGGGTGGAGGAAGCCATCGCCATCACTGCTGAGCGCGGCTAAAAATAACCTCACCGGTTGTTATTAGAGTCGATCGTTAAACACTAAAATCCAGCGCATAGACTCACTGGCAGCCTTAATGGGAATACGAAATGGAAATAGCTGGGATGTTATGCCGCTCTCTCCTTTAAGAGGGAACTCCAGGTGTATATCAAAAACAAAAAGGAGGTTCCTCAATTAAATCTAGGTGGGGGGATTTTTCTTTTCCACTTAAATTGACAGCTGCCTCAGATGTGCACAGACTTGGCTGAAGCAGTAAAACTGAGAGAGCGCTTCGCCCTGAGCGCTGCTGCCTGGCCTGGTTTTGAATCCAAAATAGGTGCAGAAACTGTGCTGGGAAGAGCGAGCTGGATGGACTCATCTAGGGCACAAAGTGACAGGGGGATAGTTGCCTCCATAAACGTCCAAAAATATGATTTTTAATCATTCACATCTGCTACAACCACAAACGTTTTTATTGGGATTTTATGATGGACCAATTATACATGAAACTTTTGTGGGGTTTTCAAATCCTTTCAGAAATAAAGATCTGAAAAGTGTGGTGTGCATTAGATTTGTATTCTACTTCTCTGAGTTAATATTTTGCAGAATAACCTTTTCTGAATCTTTTGGGGCATGTCTCTACCATTACTACAGTAAAATCCTGCTACTGCTTTGGCCATTCATCTTTGCAAATTGATTCAAACTAAGCCAGATTGGATGGAGAGCATCAGTTCACAAGTCTGGAAACAGATTCTCAATTGGATTTTTGTCTGGACTTTGACTAGACCATTCTAACACATGGATATGCTTCTATCTAAGCCATTCTTTTATAGCTTAGGCTGTGTGTTTAGGGTTGTTGCCCTGCTGGAAGGTGGACAGTCTCAAGTCTTTTGCAGCCTCTAGCAGGTTTTCTTCCAGCATTTTCAAGTAATTTGCTCCGCCTGTCTTCCTAACAACACATACCAGCTTCTTTGTTCCTGCTGAAGGAAAGCAATTTTGCTTGAATGTTCCATTTTAGTCTCACCTGACTGGAACATCTTCTTCCATATGTTGGCTGTGTCCCCTAAATGGCTTCTCGCAGACTGCAAAGAGGATTTCATATGCTTTTCTTTCAACAATGGCTTTTATCTTCACACTCTTCCATAAAGGTCAGATTTGAATGTTGCAGAATTAAAAGTTGTCCTGTCAACAGTTTCCTCCACCTGAGCTGTGGATCTCTGCAGCTCCTTCTCTGATTAATGCTCTCCCTGCCAGTTTAGGTCAGGGATCTGCAACCTGCGGCTCTGGGGCCACAAGTGGCTCTTTGGACCTTCCATAATGGCTGCATTTGGCTAAAATGATAAAGAACCAGCTAATGTTTTTAAAAATAGAAAATAGCTTTTTTTTCTTGGAATATTTATATTGAATTTCCACAACAGAATTAGACTAAAAGTACCAGTAGTTAAGTTTTAGATACATTTTTTTTGTTGTTTTTTTATTACATTTTCCACAAATATCAACATCCCATAAAAGAAAATGTATATATAACTCTGTTTTTCATTATTTTAAAACCTAAAACTTAAAAGTGATTCTTTGAAAATGACAATAAATTTCCTACAAATATTTATCAAAAATTGTAAGCTGTCTTTTTTCAAAAGGTCATGTAATGTTTTCAGCTTCAAAGAGATTTTATTTAGCTGGACTGAGGGCGAAATTGGCTCTTTAAACTGTAAAGGTTGCAGACCCCTGGTTTAGGTGGACGACCATGTCTTGGTGGGTTTGCAGTCGGTCCATACTCTTTCAATTCTCAGATGATGGATTGAACTGAGCTCTGGGAGAAGGTCAAAGCTTGGGATAGCTTTATCCCTGACCTGTCTGCTGTGTTCCTTGGTCTTCATGATGCTGTTTGTTCCCTAATGTTCTCTAACAAACCTAAAAAATTAAAGTACACATATTTACTTAATAAGCATCTTATCAAGGCAACATATTGCATTGAATTTTATTCAGAGGTAAGAGAGTAAAAGGAGTATACTCTGCTTCACAATTATGCATTATTTTGTGTTGGTATGTTTCATAAAATCCTAATAAAATACATTATAGTTTGGGATTGTGACATGACAAATGTGTGAATGCCTTCAGCTGTGTGAATATCGGAAGAAGGCACTGCAGTCGGTCCAATATTTGTATACTGAAGCTGCTGGAGTTGCCACATTCAAAATCAATACTAACCCTCTGGAGATTCCCACTGTCTCCTTTACGGTGTCCAGGTTTGATTGGCTGGAGGAAATAAGGTCACTGAGCATTAAACCTTCAACATCTTAATGCCCCTCCCTCAGGCTTCACCCCCCCCCACACACACACACACACACACTCACACACACACACGTCAGAGTGTGAATCTAAATGTGTTGGGTTTATATTTGCCTCAGTAACAACTACAGCTCCCCAGACCTTTCACATTGCGTGCCTGTTTTCTGACACTGATGGGAGATGTAGTTTTTAAATATTCAAAGACAAGGCACCCACATGTTGTTAGCAGGTACATTTAGGGTTAAGAGGCGCTGTTCTTTTTTCTTTTATTTTGGCTATCTTTCAAAGCTTTTATAGCTGCTGTTGTAGCGTGGAGACGGAGGCGGGATGTGGTCAGCTTGGCTCGCAGACTCTGTCTTGACTAATGAATGAGGACGATAAAAACAAAATGTTGAACTCTGTGTTGGTGAATTTAGAGAAGGATACGCTGGTTCTTGTTCTAGTTCATTAGTTCAGAGCTTTATTGGGGTTGATTTATGCCTGGTTTCCTGTCGAAGTGTTGGCACAAAAAGCCAAATTGATATGAAGAAGCAGTCAGTTTGTTGAATACAAGAGTTTGCCACCCAAAGAAAGGAAAAGTTAAGCCCTTGTGTTGCACGTTTATGTAAGTAACAGTGCATTTTATAATTTTTAGCGAGCAAATGTGTTTGACAACCAATCATTTCTTTACATTTAGCTTCCAATGAGCAAGAATATTTGTTTCATGCATCATGTTTCTGAGCACCTTGGACCTGAAAAAGTCCAATAATAAATTATTCACACCCATGACATTATCACTCTACATACAAAACTAATCATCAACTTCATGCCCTTCCAAAACCTATGCATCAATAATGAATTAGCTATTACATGTAGCAGTAAAAGCTCCATATCAACCAGCTGTTACAGTAAAATCATGCTACTGCTGCAGTAATACAGCTAAAACGCCCAACATCATGAAACAAATTTCCAAATTTACATTTATTAGCCGCAGTTTCATATGGTTTTTATGCATTTTGCTGATGATACTCAGGGATTTTTCAGTAAAACATATAAAGGCAAGTTTTTAAATCTTTGTTTTAATGTTACAATAAAGATTCTCATGAAATTCTGGAAGGACACCTGGTGTTATATGTGACTACAGTCACATCTTTTTCAGTTTATTTCTGCGGAGGCCCAAGTCAGGTTAGACAAAGTTTAAGACCAGAGTGTTTACTGTAAGTACTGCTGTCACTTTTCTTAGCAGGTTTGACTGAGAAGTACTCTTAAAACAGTCATTAAAATGGAGTCTGTCAAGCTAATTCTGTAAAACATCCCTTTTTCAAACTTGCCAACATAGCAGCTTAATCAGTCATCTTAGTTTGTCAAATAGTCATATTTCGATTTTTTTGCAGCATTCTTTTCTTCTACACTTGGCTTGTTAAGAGTAAATGAATCACTCTCCAGATTATTATAGGAAAACCCAAGAAGGGCAGTAAAGGTCTGAAGAGGCACTTAGCTTTTGACCTTATGTAGAAAAAGCAGATTGTTATAAATGGTATATTATTAAACACTTCTTGGCTAAAAAGGTGTGAGATTCACCAAAATCATTAGAAACTCTTCTGAAATGAACATTTCAAATAATCTTTGTAAGAAAAACGAGGATTTATTTTAGTAACTGGTCATAAGAAAAATGTTAAACAATGAGACCTTTTCAAACAACACGGTGGTGCAGTTGGTAGCACTGTTGCCTTGCAGCAAGAAGGTCCTGGGTTGTACCCCGCCTCCCGCCCATAGACTGCTGGAGATAGGCACCAGCTTCCCTGTGACCCACTATAGAAGAAGCTGGATAGAAAATGACTGACTGACCTTTTCAAACAACACATTATTGAGCCATACACTCCCCTGAAAGCCAGATATTTATGGTATCAGTCTGTTCTTTGCTTTTTTTAGTCCAAAAAACTGGAACAGTTTTCTGTGTGATTATTTAAGATCATATTATTGAGGGTCTCCTATCCTTAACTCTAACAAATGGCAAAATAGCTTTTAACCTTTGTGGTGTATATTTTTGCTTATGAAAAAGGTCATCCAGATCTACAGCCAAATAAGTTCCTTGTTTTTCCATTTAGTTTCAATGATTTGCATTTTTTACCTATAAATACACAAAAAGGACATGAATAAAACAGTGATGCCAGAGCTACAATAATATCCTAACTAATATTTACTCATAGGGACCATTTAAGTAGGAAATAGGATGAAAAGTTGGCCCCAGGTGGGATTTTCCACAGTTTACATAATAGAACAATATAAATGCTATTTAAGTTTGATGAAGGACAGTCTGACATCATTCTGTTCTTGCAGCCCTGGTTTGGGGAGTTCTTGCAGCTTGTTTTTGGACTCATCTTGTGGACAGAACTTTTTTTTTGCACGGTGTTCGAAAAGCTGCAGAGGAACGGACCTATGAGGACTTCCCAAGAGTTCTGCACAGTTGTTCAGCTGGACAGAAAGAACTTTGTTCTTCCCTTTGCCAGTCTGACTAAAAGAACAACATTTCCCTGTTCTTGTGGAGCATGAATTGGCCTTTACATTGATTTATATTACCTTAGGTTCATCTTGTTGTATCTTAGTTTATATTACACATCCAAACCTTATGCGATCAAAAAAGTATTAAATAGCATTTTTACTCAAGAACATTTTATTTTATCCTTCAAATCAAACTGTTTTCTTAAACTAACAAGATTTTTTTAATTTGAAGTCTCTGTTTCCATCACTTGCAAGCTTATTCTGGCTTAATCTATAGTAGCTATTGCTTTGCCCAACAACAGCTGGAGATCGGCATCAGCCTCTATGGGATCCTGTAGGTATAAGCGAGTATAAACAATGGATAGGTGGAAGAAACATGTTGGGTCTACAACCCCTAACTGACTTAAAGAGTGATGCATTGCATTTTAACCAATCAATATTTTATCCTTCAAACCTTCATCTATTTTCGCTAACCTAATTTTTGAGCTTTAACGTTAATGTCTGGATCCATCACTTCTGGCATGATTTAGTGCCGTCTGCTTGTTCAGTGTTTGAGGCAAGCAGCTGCAGTATTTGTTTGGACTCGGTTTGAAGGAAGACGGCTCATATATCAGGTCTCATTCAGGGCTGATACACCATCTAATGTATCACTTAAGCTCCCATTAACATCAGCTGGAGCCACTTATAGCTGTGTTCTGAGTGCATTTGAACTCGCAGTGAAAATGTAGATGTGACAAGGTATCCTTTGTTTGCTTCTTCCACACTTCTTAACAGTATATGTGCAGCAGTTGTCACAGTAACAACCCAGATTTTTGTAATAATGACCAGCCTGAATACAGCAGCGGCAGCAGCAGAAGGCTGTACATGTTTCAGTCAGGCAGAAAGGTGTAGGTGGATTTTGATAATAGTGCTTCAGACATCAAAAGAGCAAATCAGCACACCCGTTTCAATAGAGACACATTGTGTTTTTCAGCTACCTATTTACTTAAGACTGGAGAAACCTTTTTGTGATGGATTTGACTATTTGACAATGTTGTAATTTAATGAAGAGGTACCTTCTCATTCCTTAAATAAACATATATATACACTCACCGGCCACTTTATTAGGTACACCTTTCCAACTGCTCGTTAACGCAAATTAACGATCACATGGCAGCAATTTAATGCATTTAGGCCTGTAGACATGGTCAAGACGATCTGCTGCAGTTCAAACCGAGCATCAGAATGGGGAAGAAAGGTGATTTAAGTGACTTTGAACGTGGCATGGTTGTTGGTGCCAGACGGGCTGGTCTGAGTATTTCAGAAACTGCTGATCTGCTGGGAGTTTTATGCACTACCATCTCTATGGTTTACAGAGAATGGTCCAAAAAAGAGAAAATATCCAGTGAGCTGCAGTTCTGTGGGCGCAAATGCCTTGTTGATGCCAGAGATCAGAGGAGAATGGCCAGACTGGTTCGAGCTGATAGAAAGGCAACAGTAACTCAAATAACCACTCGTTACAACCAAGGCATGCAGAAGAGCATCTCTGAATGCACAAGACGTCAAACCTTGAGACGGATGGGCTACAGCAGCAGAAGACCACACAGGGTGCCTCTACTGTCATCTAAGAACAGGAAACTGAGGCTACAATTTGCACAGGCTCACCAAAATTGGACAATAGAAGATTAGAAAAACGTTGCCTGGTCTGATGAGTCTCGATTTCTGCTGCGACATTCGGATGGTAGGGTTAGAATTTGGCGTCAACAACATGAAAGCATGGATCCATCCTGCATTGTATCAACGGTTCAGGTTGGTGGTGGTGGTGTAATGGTGTGGGGGATATTTTCTTGGCACACTTTGGGCCCCTTAGTACCAATTGAGCATTGAATCAACGCCACAGCCTACCTGAGTGTTGTTGCTGACCATGTCCATCCCTTTATGACCACAGTGTACCCATCTACTGATGGTTACTTCCAGCAGGATAACGCACCATGTCTCAAAGTACGAATCATCTCAGACTGGTTTCTTGAACATGACAATGACTTCACTGGACTCAAATGGCCTCCAGTCACCAGATCTCAATCCAATAGAGCACCTTTATGATGTGGTGGAACGGGAGATTCACATCATGGATGTTCAGCTGACAAATCTGCAGCATCTGTGTGATGCTATCATGTCAATATGGACCAAACTCTCTGAGGAATGTTTCCAGTACCTTGATGAATCTATGCCACGAAGGATTAAGGCAGTTCTGAAGGCAAAAGGGGGTCCAACCCGGTACTAGCAAGGTGTACCTAATAAAGTACCGGTGAGTGTATATATGGTATATTATATATTATATAGTATATTTACAGCTTTTGTTGTGTTTACAAAGGAAGTAGCTATAGTTCAGCATAAAATGTTAATACTACATTCAGTTTTGATGTGTTTAGTACCTCAAAATCAAAATAACAAATCAGATGGTGATTGCTGGCATGGTTTAAATAGCAGTGGAGAAATACAGCTAATAGGAACATTCTTGTAAAGCAATAGTTGACAGAGACAATAATGAATTCTTCGGTAAAAAATAGATAGTTTGTTGTTTTTTAAAAGCCTTATATGCTGGTTTATTAAAGACAAGACCTGCTATGTGGCTCTAAAAATAAGGAAATAAATTGGGTTTCTTGGAACACCAAGTGCTGTTGTACTTCCGGTTTGAATAGTGCAAATGTATTGGGATCAAGGGTGTGGAATTTAGTGTTCGGTTACATCAGGAGATGAAATGATACTTTAGCTGTAATCTGGTGATTATACTGTCTATGCATTAGATTAGATGTGTTGTAAGGCAAATAATAGTATGATGGTGATATAAGACTCAATTCATTCCTACAACCTACTATTAAAGATGTTTACAAGATAAAATGAAAAATTTTATTACTTTACGTTTTTTAAATACCTTTCTGTGACCTAACAGACATAGAACAATTTGTACTTTGGGAATTTTGAATCATTTTAGTGAAAACCTGCAGCCAGGTGTGACGAATGTGATCTATGCGAACTTTTGCTGCACTTGTGGAAGCCGTCTGATGGTATGTGTGTGTTTATATTTGTGTGGTGGTTGGCATCCTGTTTACTGTAGCTGTGCTGAGAGTGTAATGATAGTCGGAGGCAGCAGCTCTGGTGATTCATCCCAATGTGTCATTAGTTTGTCTCTGGGTTGAACATCTAATAATAGACTTCTGCAAGAAGAGAGAGAGACCCCCCCCCCAGGTTTATAGGACTGGAGGAATGTTAAAAAACACAGAGGAACTTGGCCAGATGTACTTTTCATGATACAGAAAAGGAGAGAGCATAAAGGTAATAGCAGCAGCGACTACAAATGGATTTGTGCTGGAAATAATTATAGCAAACACAGAAACCAAGAGGACCTAAATACAGGAAAGAAACACAGCTAAAACAGAAGCACTGAGCCAGGCATACTTTCTATGGGAAAGAAAAGCGAACACAAGGTAATGGTGTCGTTTCTATGGAAAGAAAAAACAAATAGTTGTAAATATGTATTTACTTAGGATCAATTTGTCCCTTTAATAATCAAGCCAAAATTTTTGTGAAATTATTTAAACATACAACTTTCTGAAGTCACTAATGAAGTATTCAAACCACATTAATGTTTTACCTGTGGTCTGAAATATCTTTTAACAGAGAGAAATTACCCCTCTCCATTATATTTATAATATTCTTTTTGTTTTGTCGACAAGAACCTCATTTAGTTTTTATGACTCCTTCCTTATTGTGGATTATTTCTGTCGAAGAGGTAAAACCTTCTCATACAAAAGAACAGCGACAGTTTTAGATGATGTCTGCTGTGATTTATTAAACACATCATCAAGATACCCTATTACAAAAGACCCTTGACAACGTTTATTAGACTTTATAAATGGGTTTTCCTGTCAGTAGTTTTAGAAAATGAGACAGAATGAACCAACAGCGAATGTGATTTGCCTACCTGAAGAAATGAAATGTAAAATTTTGAGTCATCAACCAGCAGGATTTCTGTTATGTCACTTTACTGTTTCTGTCTGTAGTGCTAACACAACCAGAATAAAAAGCCATTAAAGTTTTAATGTTCTTCAGGGAGAGTCAAAGAAACCCTTCGTGACATCTATGGTTTCAAGTGAAAGCATCTGGTGATCTTAAAGATAAGTGTTCCCAAACACAGCCTACATAAATACAGCCTCAGGGAGGGAGGGAGGGAGGGATGGATGGAAGGACAGAAGGAAGGAAAGAAGTAAGGAATGAGGGAAGGAAGGAAGGAAGGAAAGATGAATGGAAGGAAGAAAGGATGGATGGATGGAAAGATGGATGGATGAGTGGATGGATGGAAGGAAAGATGGATGGATGGCAGGAAGGAAAGACGGATGACAGATGGAAGGAAGGAAAGAAAGAAAGAAGTAAGGAAGGAAGGAAGGAAAGAAAATGAATGAAAGGGTGGATGGAAGGATGGATGGATGGATGGATGGATGGATGGATGGAAGAATGAATAGAAGATGGATGGATGTAGGGAAGGAAAGAAGAAAAGAAAGAAGGAAAGATGAATGGAAGGAAGAAAGGATGGATGGATGGATGGATGGAGGAAGGATGGAAAAAGGATGTGTGGATGCCATTTTTGCATGTCTGCCTGTAAATAGTAATAAATTGTTTATCAAAATAAAAAATGTGTAAAAAATAATGAATCCAGAAGAAACTTTCATAGGTTACATCTGTAATTAACAGAAATGGCTCCTAGCTGGTTGTATTGTAGTAAAAAGTGGCTCATAAGTAAGCGCCCCTCAGTCAGATGCGGATATTAAAAGTAAGAAACAGAAAATTTGACTCAAACTAAAGTTTCTGAAAACAGTTAATGAGTTAACAAGTTGTCTAAATTTAAAGTAGAAGTAAAAATGTATTGTTCATAAAATCTGAGTTATCCCTTTTATTTCCAAGTACACATGGGCCGACTATATGCCACTAAAGACTGAAGATCTGTCGCTGATGCTGATGGTGAGCTGCCATGGGTTTCTTGTCACATGTTTCTTTTTACAAACGTTTCAGTGAGTTTTATAAATTAATCACTTTTCTCTGGTGACGACCCAAAGAACGGCAGATTGAGCAGCTGCTCGTTAATCATCATTTCAACGATCAAGCTTGGATTTATCTCGCTCGTCGCTGTGTTCTCTACATGAATGCCTCTCACTTCTCAGTCACTTCTGCGTCGTCATCTGTGCGACAAAGAGGAGAAAATCCCCCTGTTTTCATGAGTCATTTCTGGAGAGACAGTTGAAACACAGCCTGAGCGGTGTGATCTTCAAAAGATCTGGTCTCAACGGCTAACCGTTTTAAAATGAAAAGGGACAATATAAATCTATCCAGGATTAGGTTTGACTCTGACATCATAGTCAGCTTCTGCTGACTGCTGATGAATTGATGATGACTTGAAGAAGGGGTGTTAAATGCAAACTTGCACACACGTGGAGCTGTTGGATAGTAATTGAGGGGAGAGCCTTTCTAGACCTCATTAAACAGAAATGTCTCCCACAGCTGTAAAGAACTAGGGGGTAGATCCAGCTTCCTACTGCACTCATGAAACAATCCAGTATGGACACACACACACACACACACACACACACACACATGCAAACGCACAGAGAGACACAATTAGAAGAGTGGGTGGTGTTAGAGGAGCTGCTGGTGATGGGTTTATTAGAGGATAAACCACAGACTGTGACAACTGCCTGATAGAGCTGCTTTACAAGAACAACTTCACGAAAATCGTCTCCCCACTAAATGACTTTATTACTTTGGGTCTTTCTTTTGGTATAAATTGTTTTTTCATTGAAATGTCTGTGACAAGATTTAATCTACTGTTTGTGTTTCTTTTTACTTACAAATATGGTATTTTAATTTTTTTGTTTATTTAAGGGATCGTCCAGTATAACTGAGTAAATATACCACAGTTAACTAGTATCACCATATTAACTCAAAGACTTAAAACAAAAATGTGCAACCAGATCTTGTATTTGAAATGGCCATCTAGCAGATCATATATTGGCAGGTGTAGTTTTAAAACAGATAATTGCATTGAATCGTTGACTTGACAGCAATCTTCCTTAATGACCAAGCATGTGCCAGAAGTGGATGGATTATTGGATCCAGATGTTAAATTTGCAGCTTTCATGCTGGCCAAGCATGTGGCAACAGCGGACAGTTTAAATGGAAATAAACCTCCAGCAGAACCAGGCTTAGTCCACATCTTTCTTGGGGGTTTGAGAAGACAGACAGTAAACACACACACATTCTATAGAAAACGATAAATCTGAGTACAGAGCTAATAACATCAGTAGTTCAGTTAGTGGACCTGTTCTGGAAAGACAAATAGTTAACTAGGCAATCGCTCGGCTAGCCGATCTGTAGAATAGAGAGTATATAGAGAGTACACAGTTAGTCTTTGCAGTGACACCTTCACAATTATTGGGACAGCTGATATGGCAGCAATACCTTGGTAAATGGTCGTTTCATTACTGCATTAAGAGTGTCCACCCCTTGACAGCCGAATTGTTCTTTTCTGTAAGGATAAGAAAAACTCAACAACTCTATTTCAGCCAGCTGACCAGCAGAGCGCAGCAACATTTCTACCAGTTGGTGCATTTGACAGCTTGTGACGTGTATAGTTGACATTTTTTTCATGTATTAAAATGAACATTTGGGGTGGGACTGTTTAGGCAAACTCAAAAAAGGCATTTAAATTGAAAATGTAAACGAAAACCCCCAATTAAAATCTACTACGGAAAATGACCTTCTCAAAGCTAACGAAGCTAATGAAAAAGGAGAAAAATAAAATTAACGCCTTTTCTTTATTACTGTTTTTTTCTCAGTAATAAAGAAAAGAGCATACTATAATCTCTCTCTTTCAGCAGATCGTCATCAGGATCTAACCCTTCACTATCTTATATCAACATAACAGTCACCAGTTATTGTTTTAAAACCCTGGTAGAGCTGCTCGATTATGGAAAAAAAAATATTATAATCATATTATAACAATTATAATCTTGGAAACACAATGTATTTTTTGCACATTAAGGTCAACATGAGCAAATTTGATCAATGGAACAGTCTGTTGCTCTGTTGTTCAAACAAATGAAGCAATAAGGGCTTGATTATCTAATCACCAAAGGATGCAATAACGTATTTATAAAGTTATGTATTATTTTTTATGTAAATAATCACCTTCTGAAGGTTTTTTTTCATGCTTCAAATTAATACAAAGTACTATATTTTAATTTGGTTTAAGCTCATGCCAGGAAACCTCCAATAGTTTATTTCTCACTTAAAAAAAGAGTCCACACATATACTGTTTTTTAAGCTAGAATTTTCATCAGTGCATACAAATAAACATTTCACACATACAAGTGTTGCTTCTTTTCCACAATCTAAGGATCCTGTGGTCCTGATAGTAGTTAAAATTGCCTCTGCTGCACATTTAACCTCTGGCAAGTTTCAGTTTAAATAGGCTATAAGTGCTAAAATTCATTGCTTTTATGGATTGCGCTTTATTGCACTGATGAGCTGTTTATTTCTTCAACCAATCATTGTATGCTTCTCTAGATTAGTGGACTGAAAAAGCCTACTAAGTACTTTCCGTACCGTATAGTGATGTAATATGTTGGCTCATCATGCGAACGAACGGACAGTGGGTTCATTTAAAATTAGACGACATCCAAGACAAACAATGACATTTCCAACCAAGCAAACAAAGCAAAGTTTAGTTCAAAAGCTTCAGATACAGATGCTGAAAATGTTTCATTTTATCTTCAGTTTCAATCACTTCAGTTTCTCACTGGATTATTTTAGTTTATTTTGGGTTACAGATGGGAATTATTCAAGTACCACTCCTGGGCTTTGACAGAAAGCAAGCTAAGTGTTAAAATATGCTTATTTCAGATCAGTCACATCAACAATAAGCGATTACTAACACACCCCTGCAGCTGGCCGGGCAAACCTTAAACAGTATGACTCATGTCCTCTGCTTCAAGGACAAGCCTGCCTTATTTGAAACAAGTAAACGTCTCTAGGGCTTTATGATTGAGGACTTCCCTCCAGCTATAGTCTACACAGGTAGGATGCTGCACTGAAAAGAGGGAAAACTGCCAATACGAGAGTTAACAGTACAGCAGCTATCCACCTGCCCACACACTTTCAAGTCTTACTCTGACAGGGTGCACACAGCAAATAACCTCAAAAATTAGAGTCAGTTTTATCTGAAATAACTAAAGTCTTTTTGCAGACTGAAGGCTAGAAACCAGTAAAACTCTGATAAACTAATAAACTAATGACAAAATACAATAAGTATCTTATATTGGACGGTGTATGTCATAAATACAGCCTTAAATATACATTTAGCACACTTGTTTCTCCTGCCTTTAATTTCCTCTCTGTGTTTGCTTGAGTACAAATTGTTTCCTGCCAATCAATTATCTACCCAAGTTAACCTCTGGGTATGAAAGAATGGACAGCTGGTTGTTCAGGTATTAAGGTGGGAATTTTCTTGTCTCACATAAGCCATCTTTTCTTTTATTCAGAGCTGCATTTAGGGGTTTTATCTGTTGTTTATTAACCATTTCTGATCCCTCAGTTGAACACTTCCTGAAATAAAATTAATTAACTATTCGGTTAAGAAAGATGGTTGTTTAGTTGGAGAACGGTGTCGTGATAATAGAAAATAGTTGAGCCTCATGTCTGAGATGTGCCCTGCTATACAAAAAACTAGGGATGCATAATGTATCTGCATTATCAGTCCATATTTACTTTAAAAAAATAAGTCTAGAGAATAATGAAACTAATCCAAATTACATATGGATTAGTGGTAATTATATATGTATAAAACAAGACAGTAGCAATGTTTTAGTTCACTAGAAACAAATGTTTTCTCAGAATTTCAATGAGGTAATCAGTTGTTCTGCTTATTTATACATGAAATGTACTTATTCTAGCCTATCTACATGTTTGTAAGCTTCAATTTAATATATTGCAAACATAATGAAGCTGGTACTAATGTTTTAGTTTACTAAGAACAACATATTTCTCCTTTTTTTTTTTTTTAAGCAAACAAAAACAAAATGCTGCAAAGAATATTATAATTATTAGCAATGTTTTAGTTCACTACTAAGTTTTATCTCAAAAACTACAATAAATACAGATATTTCAATTGTTTTGCTTCATTAAACTTTAAATACTGTTAGTAGCAAGAATTTTAAATAGTTTTCGCCTTCACAAGTGTGTGAACCAGAGGGCGGGATGGAGAGAAACTGGGAAAGTGTTTGTTTCTGTTTCCTTTTTTTAAACTAGAAACTCAGACACCACTACCACTCAGACTAGAGACAATAAATGTGAGATGAGAGAGATGTAAAAGATCTGTGACTCTGTCAGAAGACATTGCGGTTCAGGGAAAGGCAATTCTAATTTTTCCCCTTAATAAAAGATGGCCATTAGCCCTTCAGCCATCTGTATGAAGCTACATTCATTATGATGGCTATGGAGCATATTTGGCAATTTGTTCCTCTTTCTGCTTTAATTAGAACATCAAAGGTCAGACTCATTGCTTCAATAGGAAGGTAGAGCAATGTCACAGAGGAATGTATTGAGTTCATTACCATAGCAATGATCCATAGCGTAGATGCAGTCCAGAGCTCAAACTGGATCTGCAGGGACGATTTCTCACTTCATAGCAAAAGAAAAAAATCAGACCATCCAATAAAGTCCCACTTGCACCGTCTAAGAATGAGTGACCTCCTTTTAAGCTGAACTAGTTTCAAAGACAATATGTTTTACACTCATCAAATTCATTGTATACAGAATAAAACACATCAGGCACATCTATCATGGCTGTGGAAGCTGGCTCTCCCAGTAAAAAGCCATTGTCCTGAATTGTCTGAACGGTAAAAGAACATTGACATGAACTCGAGTCCTGAAAACAAGTTGAAATGGAAGTCCTACTTTTCATGCTACCATCTGTCAGTTCGCTGGGTTTTCACTCTTTAATCAGAGCAACATCCAGTCAGGAGATTTGCTGTCCCTGGAGATGTACATCCTCTGAGGCTTTAGGGAAGTAACTCTATGGCTTTCTAGAGCAGCTCGAAAAAACTGAATCAGTTTTGTGTGCTTCTTGACTTCTTAAAGGGGCCTTTCTTGTTGTTAAAGTGAACCTATGTTGAACTTTGCTGATGCATACATGAAAAAATCACTAACGGAAGGATTGCGAGGTTATGTTCAACATGTTTGGTATATTTTGCACCCATCCTCATTCTCAGTTTGACATCTAGCTTCCTTTCCTACCACTCTCTTGCCTTTGAGCTACAGTCCTCCTCTGCTTTTGAAAATTAGTTTCAACTGTAATCCCTTAACTAGGAACACTCACTGGGATTACCAAAGAGGGTAACCTCAGATAAAGCTCTCCACCATCGCTGCCAGGTTGCGATTTCCACACCATTTCTTGTCCACCAGCGTAGGAGGATAGTGGGTGTTTTTGTTTTTTCTGAAAAATATTACAATACCTGAGTTGACTAATTTTAACAGTATGAACAGTGTTACCTGTATCATAATTTTGAAGGGCAAGGTCCACTGTATTTCTATATTTGATAAGCTGTGAATATAGTAACATAGTATACAGTAGTATTTCTTGGTTCAGCAGTCCACCATTGCTTGATCCAAAACATTTTAACTTGAAGTCTACTAGCTTTGCGTTCATGCTTGGATTAGAATGACTGTTTTTCCCAGTATTGTCTCAAATGATATTTACCTTTTTGGAACATCAGACAAGAAAAGTTTTAAATAAAACATTTACAAACTCACAACCTGGCTGTGTAAAAAACTACAAACAAATGTCAACTATTCTGCTATTTGTAGAACTGAAACAATTAATCAATCGGATAAATATGCTTTATCCAGAATTTCTCAAGCCGCACAGCTTTAGCTTCACCTAAGCATTGTTCATGTTTTTAAAGGGGTTTGTACAATTGCACCTTGCAACATCAAACAAAATGCATTGTCGCTTTTTTTGGTTAAAGACTTAAAATGCCATGTTCTGAGCATTGAATTGAGTTTTCTTTACATTTTTGGCATTTACAATGCATTTAGTGTGTAATAAATGTTTTTCTAGGTTCAAAACACTTGTTCATTGAAGTATGATAATTTAATAAGAGCATCTCTTGTTAGATTAATCAATTCATCGAAAAAGATAATCGCTAGATTACTAAAATAATTGATATCTGCAGCCCTACTATTTTGTAATTTTGTTTGAAATTCTGACCGTGGTTTTTTCATCTATTAGACAGTTTACTGAAAACTGAAATTAAAAGTGGCCTGAGTTATCGTGTTAGCATGCTAAAACGTTTAACGTTCTATATTGCATATGCATAAAACATTCTATATTGTTCCAGGGTTTTAGTATATTTAAAATACTGTGGAGATTTGGGGAAACACATACTAAAGCACTTTACAACCACTTACAACTGGTCAAATAATGTACAGAGGAAGAAATAATCAGTTACCAAAAAACATATTAAAATATTTTTATGAAAGAAGGGGGCATTAAGAGTTAAGGGTAAGGCTACATTTTGGAAAACATAAAATACAAACAACAATGAGGAAAATAGAGTGAATTTGTGGAACAGTATGGATGAGGACTTGAATTGCTGTATGAATATAAATCAATTAAGAAAATTATATAAAAAAAATCGATATTACAAAAGTACATAGCTGTAACAGAGTTAAGTAGACAGTTGGGATCTGGGTAGCATACTGGACCTCTTCCTGCTCCTTTTCGAACAGAATATGAAGGTTTCATTTTACGTTTAATTCTTCTCCTTTTTTAAATTTCATGTTAGAAATTTCATTCATTTACTTATTCAACATATGCCAATGCTAACTTTAGTATGATTAACTAATCATGCTAACAGTAATACTAGTATGCTAACACCATTATTAAGACTTGAAGCTATTTGTCGTAATTTTTAAACTTGTTGAAAATGCCTGAACACAATACACATAACTATGCTCTTCAACTGGGTTTTCTTCATCCACTACATGATTCAACAGAACATTGATACATGGTTAAGTAAAAGTAGTGAACCGAAATTATATTGGTCAGAATAGACACTGTGACCTGTGCTTACCAAGTTAGCATGCTAAAACTGTTAACCTTACCATGCTAATGCTAACATAGCATACATAAATAAGCGTGTTAACTTAGACACACCATGCTAATGCTGACTTTAGCATTTTTAAAAAAACATGCTCATGGTAATATTGCTGTAATACTTAACTAACCATGTTAAAGTTAATACTAGCATGCTAATGCTAACTGAGCTTACTTATTAAGCGCGTTAATAGTAATTCTAGCTTTCACATGCCTAACATTAGCATGCTAACTTCTAAAACTATTTCTGATTTTTAAACCTGAATATAATAAACATTGCTGTTTTCTCTTCATCTCGACTTTAAACTTGCTTGTTTACTTCTAAACTGCTATTTCTTAACAATATTTTGTAAAATACATTGTAAAACTTTGTCTTTAACCCTTTGTGGTTTATATATACAATTTTATAGTAATATTAGACATACATAGACAAATAAAACTTAAAGCAAGTCACATTTTAACTGTAACTTAATGTGGATTAGGCTGAATTATTTGTTCATGTTACAACCCTAAGGAGTTGTTTTGTTATGAGATATTTATTGGCTTTTATGGGGAATATAAATTTTCATACAGCAGTAGATGCAGTACACTGGAGGAGTATAACAGGTGAGCACAGATTTGTTTCATAATACTTTATGTAAGTGTTATGAAGACAGATGAATTAATTACAATGTGTTCTCATGTGAGTAAGTAAGGGAGTCAGAGGACATTTCAAACACAGCTAAAACTGAGCCCTGCTGTAATCCTGTTGGTAGACTCAGCACTGTCAACAAAGAAATTTACATAAAATGACAATTTCAATTTAAATATCCACATTACTCACATACATTTTTCAGCGATGGCTCTGTATGGAAGTATACATTTTTAACAAACTGTTTATTTTGACATTGTTGGAAAAAGATTGTGAAGTTATAACCTTTCCACTGTCCTCTGAATGGTCCATAATATTCATGATTACGAGTGTCCTGTTGACCCAAGCTGTGGGAGGAAAGAAGAGCAGCCAGTTGCAAAGCATGCAAATATGGAGAGAACATGCAAACTCTTCACAGAGACCAAAGCTTTGTTGTCAAGTCCTACAACAAAGTATACAGGTTCAAAAGACACACTATGTTGTGGGTAAAAAGCTGTACTACTAAAAGTTTTACTCTGGTGATTTCATACTAAGATTAGCTTGTTTTTAAATAAAATAAGTATAATAATTTAAAAAAGCAAGGTTCTCATGTTTGTATTTGACGCAGGGGGTTAAATTTTACAGGTTCAAACTAGAGTTTGACTCAGATGGCTCCCAAGTCATGATGGACTCTGGTGTTGACAGCCGAACGGAAGCAAATGATAATAATCATCTTCAGAACTTTGACAGGGACAAATCTTTAATTATTTTTGGTTGAATTTTTACATTTGATTGGTTTTTATGTACTTGTATATTCACCACTTGTAAAGTGAGTAAATGCTGTATTCTCCTGGTTTGGTGGTGTGACCTACCAGTATAGTGGCGCTGCATGAGGTTTGAGCTCATACTACTTTAGCTTTTTGATTAAAAACATAAGAACAAAGAGAGGAAAATAAAGCAGGAAAAATACAAATCAATGAAATGGAAAGAACTCTAAACAGTTGCTTCATGTGACGTCACTTGAGACATATGTACTTGGAATTTTCTTTTTAGGAGGGCAAATTTTATTTTTTTCTAATTTACAGCAAAACAGACAGAAAAACTGACTATAGTATGTTGTTCTATAGGTGACAAACTATAATTAAGGTAAGTTTGGTTGATTTTACTGAAATGTTTGGCCGATATATGACAGCAGACAATGATATGCTGCTGTCTGCATTTCATTGCCTGTGTTGTGTTAACATTTTTGGGTCCTTGTGAACCTCCATAAAAGACTGCAGTTGTGTATTGTATGTTTTTAAAACTGGCAAGTAAAGATGAAGTCGGTTTATTGTTTGTTACTGTACAACACTGGTTCTGTATAGAATAAGAGAGTCTTTCCAACAGCGGCTGACATAAATGTCTCTAAAAAAGGCACCCTTAATTAATTTCCGCTCAGGAGAGACCCCATTTTTGGAAGTGCAGTGACCTTCAAAGTGTGCAGTGGCCTCCTTTCCTTCTTGCAGCATTACGGCCACTTTAACCGAAGCTGCTCCAGTCTGCGGCAGCTGCTACAGCTGCAGCTGCTGCAACCCCACAGTGCCTGGCGTCTTTGTTCACACAATGTACCCATAATTCAAATGATGAGTCATGTGTCTTTGGCAGGTGAACTGAATGCAAAGCAGTTCGGCTCACGCTATGGGCCAGAATCCCTGCCTGTCTGACCTTGGAAAAATGGCTCATATGCACACAGAATTTTATCTACGTAAATCTGACCGAGCACCTCACAACACCAGCATGTTGTAGTTTTATTTATGCAAAAATAATTAAATACATTTAGCAATGTATGTATGATTATTAATTATTTTTAACTTAGATATAGCATACAGAAAAATAAAACTCCTTTTCCTTTTTTGTTAAATATAATTTGAGCTCCTGATCTGCTTTATTGACAGTGTGAATCCCTTCCTTTGAGACTCTAAGTCCTCCCTTTCTTGCTTTTTTCACACACACGACCACTGGGTAATCATTTTCACTGCTGCTCAGCTATTGAGATTTTGCTCTTGAGATGCACTCACACAACTGGAAATACACCAGAGTGGAGCCTCTGGTCTATTACGTTATCAGAGGGAGTCCCTGGTTCTACGTACAGCAATAATGGAAATGTTCTCTGGGAAATAAAAAACCTCCTGAATTTACAAAATGGCTACAATGGCTTTTTTCTTTGTACACTACAAGTTGTACTTTTCTAACACTATTTAAATAGTGTTAGAATTTTATAAAGATCAGACCATTTATACATTAAAATTGACAGAGGGAGTTTTCCCACTAATACTTTCTTAAGAGAAACAAGGCTGGCCCAATGTCCTGTGAGTTCTTAACCCCCTAACATTCACCATGGTCACCATTTGGACCACATGCCTGGTTCATCTGTAAAGGTAACAATATTTTTGAAATAAATTGTGACTTTCGGATGTAAAAAAAATCTCATAGTTTTTTGGCCATCTTATTAAGCAGAATTTGATTTGGGTCCCCTCTTTCTGCTAAGATCGTCACCACCGCTAACAACATTTCAACACAGATTTGGTGGAATCTGCGATGGGGGTCAGTGTGAAATTAATCTATATAATGTCTTTCATTTAGTAAAATGAGTTCCTGAGATTAATCAATAATTCCAGTAATATTCTAATTTATAGAATATGACTGTATTTTCACGCAACCATTAAAGTTATTTTTTTTGCACTTTTACAAAGCAAATTTGCAGATTCCTTTTAATCTCGAATTTTGAACAATTTAAAATGTTTTCATTTATCTATGCTGAAACTGTAAAGTAAACTTTAATGGCCTTCACATTCTCAGTAAACACATTTTAGATCTGTCAGGTATTATTTAGTCAACTCAGAGGTAAGAACGATACAGTCAGAGTTACTTGCAGCAAGGGTAGCCCACTTTGCAGTGAAACTACAAAGTTTTTGACACCCTATCTCTTTATTTATATGCACAGTTCAACAGACAGTTCAGACAGGGTGTGTGTGTGTGAGACAGAAAGGAGGCTGGTTCACACAGAGATAACAATGATCTCACACACACAGGGAGGAAGGCATAGTGCAGGTGCCTTGCAACACAAAGTTTTTACATGAGTGATAACAAGTTTTTGCACCCATCCAACAAGATCCATGGTCTGTGTTGAAATTTAGGAATTTACGAGATCCCCCTGAAGGTTTGGGGGCACTAAGCAGCGGCTAATTTCGCTTATGCCTTGGGCCGGCTCTGAAGAGAAGAATCAGTTAAATTAACTGACGAGATGTAACTTTTATTTATATAAAAATATTTCCATTAGGATTGTTGCCAAACCTGATAGATAACATGAAGTGAAATAAATGAGCTCTAATCAAAATACTAACTCTTAGCGTTTTTATTGACTAAATCAGTTAAATTTTCCATGCAAATTTAGAAATTTATTTTGCAAATTCCTTTCAAGTTGCCAGGCTTTAATTAAAACATTCAAATATAGATCAGAATCTAGCGTCCAAGTAATGAAACTACCATGAACATATTTGTAACCATATGTTTTGTTACTCATTTATCTCACATAGCTGACACAATAGCTTGCGAGAAACTGCTGAAATTAAAGGATCCTCCAGAGCTGGTTCAGGTTTGGGCATGATGTGCCCTCCCCTGCAGGCTCCCGCCAATCTACCAATGATCCAGCTGGTAGATTACATAACACAGCCTGAAGGCTTTGTGCAGAGCAGTGCTGGGCCGCTTAGAAACCTCACTGGGAATCGTGTGTATGCTCCCCAGCCTTTCTGCGGAGGCTGAGCAGAAGCTGGAGGGCTATCTGGAAACTGATTAACTACAACAGACTCAAACCATTTCAAAAACATGACACATGCAAAGCTGCGCACCTCATTTTCTTCACTGTGTGCTACATTTAAGTCTCCTCTTTCTGTCTTGTGGAAACAGTAGACTCTCTGCCTACACACTAGGTCCAGATCTACCCCTGTTGGAGGGGTTTGTGCAGCTCTGAAGGTTTTTTCTGATTTTTTGGCAGATTAGACACCCTTCTCGGCAGCCAATGTCGGGCTCTTTGTTGTAAGTGGAACGCGGCTGCATTCAGCATCACTCGGTGACGTCTGCAGTCGCTCCTTCGTTTCCGTGCTGCTTCATGTGCTCAGTGTTACATCAGAGGAGCTTTATAAATCATCCAGAGGTGTGCTCCGGTTGTAAGGTAGAATGAACAGACGCTTTCCTTGCTGACATCTGCTCATTTATGAGCCTTTGGCAAATCATGCTGCTCAGGTTTTACTGTTTATTGCGAACAGGCAACACATCTGCTCAAAGTCACTTCTGTTCTGCTGCTACGCACTAAAAGTCATCATGGATGTAGCTCAGTACATCCCAAATGTGAAACCACATACTGTTTATGCACTTTTTTTCAGCATTTTGCAACCTACAAACCCACAGTAAGTTGGACATTGTTCAGTTTTTGTTTATTTTGTCACACTTAAATGTTTCAAATGATCATAAACGACATTTAATAACAGACAAAGGTAACGAGAAAATATCCAATGCAGTTTTCACACTTGCCTGGCCCTGTGTGAAAAAGTAACCAGCAACATGGTAAATTATGAAAAACGGGTTTAATTTCATGACCTACACCCAGGCCTGATTGGTGCCGGACCTGTAGAATCACACAATCACTCAAACAAGAACCTATCTGCCAACATGAGGTAGGCAAAAGATCTCAAAAAACAGCATATAATGTCCTGCTCTAAATTCAAGAACAGATGTGAAACACTGTAAATGTCATCTAACAATCAGGTAAGGGTTATAAAGCCCTTTATAAACTGCCTTTTGCATTTACTCATTTGATCTTTTTCTGATATTAAAATTGGTTCTGAAACATTTGAATTTGACGAGAAAAAGGAGAACCAGAAGAAATCTGTATGGCAAATACTATTTCCCAGCACTGTACATCAAGGTCATGCCTCCGTGTCATGGCCAGATGTGAAGCCAAACTACCTGAAATAATTAACTGAGAAAGTCATCGGGGTGTTGTTCCATTCCCGGAAGAACATTTACACGGAGAGTCAGAAGAATAAAGTTTCACATTTTTCAGGTTTAATCACATCCTTTCTATGTAATGTTTAATTGCCCTCCATCTGTTAGAATTTCATTAAGCTTACAAATGCTGGAAGAGCTTTATTCCTCAGGCAGTAGTCTGCTAAACTCCCAGTAAGAAGTAGAATATTTCTTACTCAAATGCAATTGACAAAATAATTGAACGTGAAATGCCATACCATTGAATGGCTTAACGGCAGGCTTCTTCGACTACTGTGAACGTTCGCTGTACGTTCTCTTACATTTGGCTCATTAACAGGGCTGTATTACCTGTACTGCAGCCATTCGCCAGGAAGGATCTAAAAATGTATTTTATAGGACTAGGATTCGTCCATATATGCATTTTCCCTTTTAAAGTTAGAACTGCCTGATTATTTGAATGGTAAAATCCAGATTATTTAACACAATTATTTAGGAAGTTTGGAACCATTGAATTTAATTCTCTTAAAAACTAAATATGTGTACTCTTGCAAAGCAAACTGTGGTAAAAAAAAAATCTATTTTGTAACATTATATTTGTTAGTGTCTTGAACTGAAATTGAAAGTCTGATGAATGTTTTCCTCTCTATCACTACATAAATTTTATCCAGTTACTGTAGTTTGATTTCATGCTTCAGTTATTTGATTGCACTGAATACCTATAACTTAAACATACGTTTATGTGCATAATATTAGTTTAGATTTGTATATATGAAAAGAAAAACCTTTCATTTTCAGATAGATAACGTGTCAGTTGAAATCCCAATTTAACCTTCCTGAATGCCTTATTTGAATCCCTTTGTTTTGTACATTCCAGCTGAGTGTTAGGGGTGACTCTTTTTATGGTTTAGCTTATTAGGCTTATTGAGCCTTTCAAACATATATTCTTCTGGTGCATACTTCAAACAAAGGGCTGTGAGCTGTGCTAGCATATATCATAACCAAAATTAGAGTTTTCCAAGGATTTCTGTTATTGAAACAAAAACAGTTGTAATTTTTAGTTTGTTCTATTTTACCTTCCATTATTTCACCCTCCCTTAACATGCTTAAAATAATAATAAACAAATTGTATCTCTCAAGAACCTGTTTGTAACAATCATAATGTCCCTACCTATGATCAAAGCCAGAACTACACTTGTCTGCTTTCTTAATTCCACCTTTATTAATAAGGGAAAAGCTCATAGAGACACAGGGTTTTATATTAAGTACAATGCAATTATTGACATATTGATTTATTGGCTTCTTAAAGGGTTGGGCAATTTTCAGAGATTAATTGTGACCTTTCAAGGTTCCATATTTTCAAGATATATGGAATTAAATGGTGACATAGCTAGACTTTTTAGGTTACATTAGTTTTCTTTTCTTAACTTTGAACATGAAAATTTGCATTTTTTCCCACTTTTACATAGCTAAAATTAACATTAGCATTTGTTAGTAGAATCAACATATTTTTTATTACTATTACCTAGGTAATATTTCTGTAATATTTCTGTAATATTAAGACAGCTTAGTATTTTTTTATGACTGTTACCCGGCACATATTTACTATAGGATACGTTGGTAGCATTAGTCTATTTATTCATTACTATAACCTCGCTAACATTACTCTTAGTAGATGTTTGTAGCATCAGCTTAATATTTTCTATTCCAGTCTACCTAATATTATTGTTAGCATACATTATTAACATTATCATATTTTATGTACCAATACATAATTTTACCATTAGCATATGTTATTCTTAATATTTTCTTTTATTATTACTCAGCTAATGCTACCATAAGTCGCCATTACTAGCGATAACATAGTATTTTAATTGTTATTACGTAGCTACTGTTAGCATGCCTTAGTAACATAGAAACGGGTTTTAAATTACAATTACCTATCTAATATTCCAAAAAATACCATGAGCATAATATGTTATTATAGCATAATAGTTTTATAACCACTGCTCAGTCAGTATTATTAATAGTATATTATAGTATTGTTGGCATAGATTATGTTTGTAATTTTAGCATGATTGAGAGGAAGTGTGGAATTAAACCGTGACATTACATTGACTTTCTAGCTAATTGTGTTTCTTTCTTACCTTTAAAAATATAATGGTTTGCATATTTTTATTACAATTGCCTAGCTTATATTACTGTTTATTACAGTCGTGTGCTATTTAGCTTATCTTCCTACCTATGATAATAATTTAAAGTACAAGTACAAATAAAAGGCTTATTTTGGTTGACTTAATATTGTTCTTGCAAAAAATATCCAGATTAAAATTGCTATGAGGTTAGCTTGCAAACAAAACGTTCAATCATAGCTAAAATGTTCACACTAAATGCAACATATATTCTGCTTAATAATAAACATAGGTCATGGAGCACTTACTGTTGAAGTGGGATGATTATATAGATTCATAGCATAATAAAATTAATTTTTGTGGAATTTGTTTTTAGTAAAAAACATGCATCTGCTTCATCTTTTAAATTGAAACAAATGAGAGCTTTTAACGATAAACCTTTATTTCATTCCTGAATATGTGGATAAAAAGCCAGGATCTGTGACAATGTTCTAATTCAGTCTTATAAAGCCTTTCATCCAATGAATTGTATTTAGGCGACTGTGGCTCAGTAGGAAGAGTAGTTATCTTACAATCAGAAGGTTGTGGGTTCGATTCCAGCTTCCTCCTGCCATATGTCGATGTGCCCCTGGGCAAGGCACTTAACCTCAAGTTGCCTACCGATCTGCGTATCGGTGTATGAATGTGTGAGCGTTAGTGAGTGCGATTGGGTGAATGTGGCGCTAGTGTAAAGCGCTTTGAGTGGTCTGTATGACTGGAAAAGCGCTATATAAGTTCAGTCCATTTACCATTTACAAATGCCTTAGTCTGGATGAAAAAAGAAAAGGAGGGAAAAATTCAAGTGTTTGACCGTTGTCCGTGTACAAGAGGATGTAATGCGGAGTTATTTGTTGATTTCTGCCCTTGTAGAGGCGGCATCAGTGGATTCCTGCTGCTTCCCATCAAAATGTAACAGACCAAAGCGCCACATGGTGTGTGTGAACCGAGGAGACAAATTAATTCATCAAAGTCATTTAAAAACCATTTTGAAGGGAGACAGAGCAGTAATATGCCACAATTTGAGGTTTTCTTGGCACACTGTCTGTTACATAATCCTCTCCTGCCCTGTTGAGAATACTGTGCTCACATAACAGAGTTGAACACACTAATTCAACATTTCATTTGGAAATACACATGAAAAAAAAGCCAAAGTGAGGCTGGTAATAGCCTGAAGCTCTTCTCTCTGATGCTTGAAAAAAGCTCCGCTACCTTGTAGGTTGGATATGAGGAATGCCTGCTATCAGGGAACTGCGCCCAAACAGAACATGTCTATAGAGCCGAGTGAGTTCCTGTGGATCCCCACTCTCACCTCCGCTTGGCACAGAAAAGGGTCAATATTTAGAATAATGAAGTGGGAGCTTGTTCTATGGATTTGGCAGCAGGAGGACTGACACTGCTGACTGTCAGTCACTTGCCTCTTCGTTGCGATGGAAACAACCTTGCTGCTCCACTCCGGGGCTAATTCTGTAGAAGAGAGAAAGCGATGAAGGAAGGCAGCAGAAAAAAAAAAATCTGCACGCATGAGTCATCCGCTAACACATACACCCAAAGCTACAGTATTATCGCTACGAGCAACCTGTCAGAGCTCCCTGCGTGACTGTAGCTTAACACAGCCGCCGCAGAGACCGCATGAGGGAACAAAAGTGACCGTAGACTGTAGAGGTCCACAGGAGAAAGCAGTAATCACCTCCAACCCAAGCATTCCACCACATTTTCACCAACATCCAGGCCTGGGATTTCTAACCAAGGTCTCCCAGCAGCCAAGAAGCTTAGAGGAAAGTATTAGTAGATGTTCTTCAATAGCTGCTGTCTTCTTCCATTCATAGCACTGTGCAAAAGTATTGAAGTGTGTCTCCTAACATTATGACCACCGACAGGTGCCACAATAAAGTCCTTATTGTGGCACCTGTTAGTGGTTTGGACATACAGTATTAGGCCGCAGGTTTTCATATGTCCTCAAAGTTGAGGCGTTAAAAGCAGGATAAATTGGCAAATTAAAGGATTTGCACAGGGACCAAGCTGTGATGGCTAGATGACCGAGTCCAAAGTGGTCCAAGGAAAGAACATTCGTGAACCGCGGCAACAGGCTCGTGTATGGCCAAAGCTTACTGATGCAGAGTAAAGGTTGGTCCCTATAGTCTGACCCAACAGACGAGGTTCTTGAGCAGAAATTGCTGAAGAATTTATTGCTGGTTTTGCTAGAACAGTGTGCATCCCAAGGTAGTTCTAAAGAACCGTTAGGATGCCCATGCTGGTCATAATGTTTTAGCTGATCAGAGAATAGTGCATTGAGTGCTAAACATATAAGGAAAATGGAAATATATAAGATCCGGCAGGAGCCGGTATAAGTTTCCCACAATATGATAACCCTGGTATGACAGTCTTTTTACAAACATGTTAAATCAAATTTGTAACATGAGCTATTTGCTTTGAAGCAAAAATATAGAATAAACATCCACTTGTTGTTTTAACGTTATGCTCTTTATAAAAAACGCTTTCACATTTTTATGATGTTACAACTATAAAACTAGGATTTTATGCGATAGACCAACACAAAGGTTTTTATAGCAGTAAAGTAGAATGAAAATGACACATGAATCTTAAAACTATTTACAAACGTTCTATGCATTTGAATTCAGCGCCTTTGTAGAACTATGGCTGGCAGTAATTCTGAACTGCAAGTATTTTTGAACGTGTTTCTACCAGCTTTGCAGGTCTAGAAACGGAAACTTTTTTAACCTTTTCTTATTTGTAGCTCAAACTCAGTCAGATTGGATTGTAATCCATCAGATTGGATGGAGAGCATCCGTGATGATCAAATATCAAGTCTTGCCACAAATTCTCAATTTGATTTAGATGTGGACTTTGACTGAGCCATTCTAACACATGAATAATGGTTTCTGGCTGCTCGGCTGTTGTCCTTGTAGAAGGTGAACCTCCATACCAGTCTCAAGTCTTTTGCAGCCTCTAACAGGTTTTCTCAGTGCAGAGCCCCAAAGTAAAGTATCCCAACAGTATTTTAATGCCACTACCATCAGACATGATGGAGATTCATGGTGATGTGCAGTGTAGGGCTGCACAATATAAGGAAAAGATGTAATTTTCTATACTTTTACTAAAAATTGTGATGTCTATATGAATTACAGTTTGTCTTTCCCTTGATATTACGCAGTGTCACCTACTATTTTCAGAGAGCTTTAGAATCTGTTTAACAATTAGCTGACTTCCTAAAGAAATGTTTTAAACAGGATTTAATTTAGGGGTGTGAGTGTAAAGGGGCAAAATATATAATATACTGTATATATTTACACACACTGCACTTCAGATTTTTATGAGGAAAAAAATTAAACACCATTTATTGTTTGCTTTCAATTTCACAATTATGTAGCACTTTGTCTTGGTCTACTACGTAATATAAAAGATGTAAAAGTTCAAGTGGAACAAATACTTTTGCAAGGCCCTGTAGCAACGTTTACAGATAAAAAGTAAGAGGAAACATTCTGGAAAAAATGTTCCCAGATCAACTGATTAAAATTGGTAAAACATACACAGAAAAATTAGGAAAACGCATCAAATCTTTTAATGGTCTCTCCTATAGGCTGGAAAAGTCTTCTTCCAAAGCCATTTTTAGTTTCATCCGAGCGTCTGAGCAAACAAAGTCTTTCCTCAACCTTTCTTTATTTTAAAACAAACACTTGGCCAGGAAGCCCTTTGCTCAGAGGACACAGTGACACACTCCTCCTGAGCAGTGCTGGCTGTTTAATCCTGAGCAGCGTGTTTATGCTCCAAACTACATCGATCTTGTTGTCATTTACGATCAGTTGTGTTTATATGTGTATTCCTAAAGATCCTGCTCCTTTGGAATTTACAGATATTTTCACTGAAAATACCAGAGTTTCTTTCCGGTTGAACCAGACGGACCGGTGCTGGTCGTGTGCAGCAGTCGGTCGTGTCGCTGCTGCAGTGTGATGGTGTGAACAGAGATTAAGCTCCCCTTTAATCCTCCTCCGCTCCACATGACCTCACTCTGATGCACGAGCCAGAAGAAGTCGTCATTGGTGCGTCGCGCCATCTCCTTGGCGGCCGGTGGCCAATCGGAGCCAGTCGGCTCAGCATCCACCCCCACTGGTGCTGCCAGTGGTGGAGTGAGGAGGGGGAGGAGAGGAATGTAGTTAGTTTCTATGAATGGAAACATGGAGGAGAGGATGCTAATGATGAGGAATCCTAAATAGTGACAGTTCAAGTGACTCCACCCCTATGTTCATCATGTCCCTCTTCTTTTTATCAGAAATAGTATTTTATATAATCACAATCTGTAATATATCATATTATTTTAGCAGCAGTAGTAATGGTAGTTACATCTTTGCTTTTGAATAAGAGTAATTAGATCATGTTCCACTTTTTATTTTAATTTATGTTCAATACGGCGACATTGTGTTTTAGTTTAAGGTTATCAGACTGTCAGAATACGAGTACAGCCCATAGCCATGTGATTAACTGTGGTTACAGATGCTTTCAATGTCATACATACGGTGCAATACATTTCTCACACAGACCCTGAAGAGTTTGGGTCAAAAGACTTAAATATTTTTACATTTAATAATTTCAGTTTTAGGCCTTTAAAAGGTCCTGATTTTCTACACTAAGTCTGAAATGACCTTTGACAAGGTATTACATTTTTATTAAATTTGATTTTTGCTTCTTTTTATTTGTTTTTGTATTGTGGGAGAAATAGGTTTGTGTATTGTGGCAATTTGTTTCAGTACCTCTGGGTGAATTTGGTCATTTTTATGCTTTAATAAACCTACAAAGTACATGATCTATGGCAATAAAGAGCCCCTTCGGAAGACATTTAAACCCAGACATTCCTGTAAATGCCTGGAAAAAAATATCCTTCCCAAAACAGACTTATTTTCACTTCTTTAGAGAATTAATATTAAAATGTTTTGGTTAATTATCCACATGAACTGCTTTGTCAGGAAAAAATGCATATTTAAGAAGGTTTTGCTTGGAAACAGGGATTTCAGTAGTTGGCTAAAACCTGTTGATAATTACAGCTGTAAAGCTTACTGTGTATGGAGGCGTAACTATGTGTTAATAGACTGGATTCACATTCCAGAGATGAAAAATACCAATTTTCACCTGCTTAAGTTATTAAATATGTTTAATATGAACTGTTAAGTTAACATTGAATTCTTTTCATAAATCACGATTATCCTAAAAGGTCTTAAAAAGTCCTAAATTTAACTTACTGAAAATTGCTGAGTTTAAAGATGTGTATAAAGTAAAATAAATTGCCATCTGTTTAATTGCAGTAGCGCATCCACCTTTATTTTAAGTGCATTTGTGCAGCAGGTAAAAAATATCCCCTGTTAAACAAAATATTAATAAAAACCACAGAACATCATTTCCTTCCGCCACTTGTTTGATACACGTGTCTGGTAACATAATTAGTTTCTCTTAACCAATATTTAAAATGGGAAAGACAAGAGAACATGCCATTCAGGTAAGGTAGATGTGTTAATTTGCATAAATTATGCAGATTAACACACATCTTCCTTTCTATGTTTGCAGCACATGTTGGAAAAAGGCTACTCATAAACAAGACAGGACAAGGACCCAAGTTTAGGAGAATGGTAAGGGAGGTTTAAAAAGATCTCCATAAGAAACATCTGGCATCATCTGATGACACTAAAACTAAGCAGCAAACGCTCCAAGTGGTCCTGGTGTGAAACAATGGATGAAGAACATAAGCCCACTGTTGGGTACGGTGGAGGGTCTGTGATGCTGTGGGCCTGCTTCTATTCCAAAGACCCTGGGAAACTTTGCAGGGCATCATGAACTTTGCAACCAGGACATTTGGAATAAAAATCTGCTGGCATTCACCTGAAAATATCAATCTGGGTTGACCGAGGTTCTTCCATCATGAGGCCAAATCATAATGGAAATGGTTCACTTGACACAAACTCAAGCTTCTTCCATTGACACCTTTAGATGTAAATCTTATTTTAAACATAAGAGGGTGAGAAAATGTATTCAAATGAAATGTTTTGTGTTGCGGATGTATCAGCCTATGACAGAATTCATGTAAAATATGTTCTTGGTTTTGTCCTGGTTCTGACTAACCCAGTTTAGTTTGGATAAAACAATCCCTGGTCCTGAATAAAGTATGTCAGAACCAGACTGGGACTATTTTGGTCTCCTTATTATGACCTCAACATCATCATGACACCAAACCTATCACTGCCTTTCTCATATTTTTCCATGCTTTGTCTAAATGACGTTGTTGATTTGCCTGTAGAGTAAAAATGCGGTATTTCACTGACGTAGTGGCCACATTCTTTCAAGCAGAACTTTTCTCAGGAGATTGCTATGGTTACCGCTTTATGGGGGCATGCTGTAACTACTCAGCTCCTCATGCATCCAGCCCTTGATCCAGTTTGAGAATAAATTCAAGGACCTGACAGAACCAGTTTCCATGGAAGGTGATGCTCTTGAATATTCGCTAAACCTGAAATTCATCCATTTGCTTTAACTTCCCAGCTGAATATAATTTTTCAAGCCGTTTGGTTTTCCCTCCGCCCACCACACGTGTTACAATTAACGTTACAATTAACTAACAGATGTTGCTCACAAAAATGTCCCTAAATGAGTCAGGGGAAAAGGAGGGTGACTCTTACTTGAGCAGAGATTGTAAACGATGACAGCAGCAGCTGCATAATCATAACCGATAGAAAAGAGTTGGAGATTAATTGAAGGTCTGCAGCAGGGTTTTAGAGGTGCCAAGATTTTAATAGCAACAAAAAGAATGCTGTTTAAAAGAAAGTGACTTAAAAATCTAAGATTTCAGTATAATCTGCACCAAACCACCGGTCTGACAGGTATATAGTGTTCTTTTAAATACACTCAGCGTAGAAAAAATTAGTACACTCCATTAAATATTTAATGAAAAGGTGATTTCATTACATGTAAACACCAAAAATGAACCTTGTTTTATTCATCAAACAAAAGATGCCAGTGAAATGTCTTTTCTAGCTGAGGGAAAAGTTTTGACACCCTAATGTTATCCTCTTCTGCTGAAATAAGTTCAGTGAGATGCGTCTTGTAGCCATACACCAGTTTCTGACATCAGTCTTACCACTCCTCATGTTCGGCTGTGAGATGCTTGAGCTGTGAGGTTTCTTGCATGTAGAGCCTTTTTCATTTCACTCAACAGCATCTCATTGAGGTCAGGATGTGGTCTTGGACTCAGAACCTTCCATTTCCTAATTCTCAGCCAGCCCTTACTGGATTTACTGGCATGTTCTGGGTCACTGTCATTTTAATGGTTCCAGTTCAGCTTTCTTTACAGATGGTTTTACGATTTTCTCAAGCACCCTCTGATACACAGAGGAATCTGTAGACTCTTTGATGAGGAGCTGGGCTTATCATGAAAGAGGCAGGTTCTGCTGCAATAAAACATCCCAAAATCATGACACTTCCACCTCCATGCTTCACACTTGGTGTTATGTTATTTTCCTGGAATGCTGTATTTGGTTTATGCCTAACATGTCCTCTGTTGTGGTGTTCAAATGATTTAATTTTAGACTCCTCTGTCCAAAGAACATTATTCCAGAAGTCCTGGTCTTTGTCTACCTTCTCTCAGGCAAACTTTAGTCTGTCCCTGATGACATGCACTTTTATAAAAAACAGTAGAAAGAACCTGCTGTGGGCCCTGTAATTACAATTTAGGGTTTTTCGAGACTTCTTTTAGCATCTTGCAGTCTTCTCTCAGGGAGAACGTCCTTGGACAGCCAAATCTTAAGCATATTAGTATTTGTTCTGAATGGTTTAACATTTTTTGGGGACCTCTTTAAATCTCTTACCAGACTCATAAAATGCTACAGTCTTCTTTCTGAAGGTCTCAGGCAGCACTTTCAATCTCACGTTGTTCTCTCTCACCTTAACAGTCAGAAACACACCAAACTAAATGTCCGAGGATTAAACAGGGCATATCTCCTTCAAATATTTTTGTAATGTGCCTGTGCATAGATATTTAATCGATGTTAAATATCCATACATCCATTCACGGGCTGCCGGGCTTGACCAGGCAATGTTTTTCCAGTCTGTTATTGTATAACTTTGGTGAGTCTGTAGAATTGCAGTTCTTAGCTGACAAAAGTGGCATCCAGTAAGATCTTCTGCCGCTGTAGACCGTCTTCTTGAAGGTTCATCATTTTGTGCATACAGAGATGGTATTTTGCATATTTAGCTTATAGCAAGTTGTCATTTGAGCTGCTGTTGCCTCTCCATCCTCTGGAACCAGTCTGTCCATTGTCTTCTGACATCTGGAATCAGCAAAGCACTTACTGGATGTTTTCTCTTTTCTGAACCACTTTCTGTAAACCTAAGAGATATTTGTGCATGAAAATCCTACTGGATCAGTAGTTTCTGAGGTACTTAAACCAGCCCACCTGGCATCAACAACCATGCCATGTTTAAAGCCATGTTTAAAGTCCTCTTCCTTTCCCATTGATGCATTTGTTATTTTCAGTCAGTATAAATATTGACAGAATAAAGGAAGAATAGATAAAAATAGGACAGAACTATCTATATTATCTATATCTATATTATGGTGCGTTCGAGCTGGCTCAGATGTTGGACCTGGGTATGACGACACGCTAGGGATGAGAAAGTTTTAGTTGCAAGTCATAAAACGGTGGGTTTGCTAATTTTAATACCAACTACAATTGGCCATATAAGGCAATAATCTCTGTGTTCAAACAGTAAATAAACATGTTCACAAGTAGATATTTCGCAAAGTACAATGTGTGCCAGTGGTTTAATGAGATACAGAAGGGCTTATAGTGTCGTGGTGCGACATTTTGGACTTTGTTGTGGTTTTGTGTTTTGATTTTAGTTTAGTTTGGTTTTGTAGTCATGGTTGTTTGTTTATTTCCTTCTACTGCCTCCCAGTGTTTGTTGTTTTCTCTCCCCTCCCTCCTAGTTCCTTTTGTTGTTGCTTTTCTATTTCTTGTTATGGTTTTCTTCTTCTTCTTCTTCTTCTACTTCTTCTTCTTATTATTATTATTATTATTATTATTATTATTATAGTTCTTTGTCTCCCTGGATTCTTTATCCTAGTTTCTCATTTAGTATCTCCGTGTTCATTTATGTTAGGTATTTGTTCTCTTTCTTGGTTTAGTTCCTCGATTTTGTTTCTATAGTTCCAGCCTCCCTTTTTAGGTTAGCTTTAGTTATTGTTTACTTTTGGTTTGCACATTTTCTAGTTCTCTGTTTCCTTTTCTGTTACTTCAGTCAGTGTTTGTTTAGGTTTTCTTTATTCTACGGTCAGGGTTTCTTTATGGGTTCTTTGTTAATTATTAGGTTGTAGTGTTCCTCCATTTTCTCTAGTACTCTGTTTACTTTCGTTAATGTCTATTTTTGATTATGTCTTAGTCCAGCTCCTCTCATGTCCCCTTTGTTTTCTAGTTAGGTCTCCCTAGCAACTATCCATATTCCCTCAGTTTTCTGCAGCCTGGTCCACACCTGTTTTCCATCCTCCTCTGATTTCCTACCTCTGGTTCTCATTGGTTCATACCTCACTCCCCTCTGCTTATAAGCTCTCTGGTTCTCTTTCTTCTTCGCTGGTTCCATTCGTTCACTACTCCGTTCACCAGCCCGTTCACTACCCTCGCCTAAGTACGGTGTCTACTATGTTCCTGCAGCGTAAACTTTGTAAGTTTTTGGATTTTCGTCTTGTGTTTGTACCTGCAGTGTTTTTGCTATGTTTTGGGATTATTCTTTGAATAAAGAAGAAGACTCTTTTAAACATGCAGCTGCCCAGCTCTTGTCTGCGCTTTGGTCAATCTAAACCTCAGAACGCGACATATAGTCTTTATCAGCAATGTTACTACATTCTGTGTGCGCACCGCCATACTGGATACTCTACTCTGAGCTACACAGAAGGCTTTAACTTTCCCAGAATTCCGACTTCAGTCGGAGTTGCTTTGGTTGTTGTTTTTCCGCCTGGGCACTCCGAAAATCCATTCTACAATGGTTAGAATGTCTAGATGCTGAAATCTACACTGCAGCTATTTTGCGATTAGCTGATTTGCTATCTGTAATAAACAGATGTACCTAATAAATGGGCTGGTGAGTGTTTTTGCTATAACCAAATAAAAATGTCGGCATGTCCAAGTAAAATTATATGGCTCTGTAGCACATATTCATTAAAGTAGACCACAGTTGTTAAAATCAAGGCTGTCAATGACCTTTTTTGCAGTTACTAATCATTTCTGCCCAGAAGTCAACGGAAGGCCAGGGAGCTTTACATTTTGATTATGTGTAACATTTTCAGTTCTCACTTGTTACAGATCCTGTTGTTTTTATTTTGCTTGATTCTCATATGAAAACAATCTTGAACATGGTGAATTGTGCATGTCCAAGCGAGTAGAGATTATTCTGTTGCAATTCAAACTTGGAATGATAATTTAATGCAGCAGCAGAATGTACTTTACCCACATTTACAATGTGTCATTAAAATAAATCCTAATATTAGGGAACCTAAATATGTTTGTACTTAAGGCTTTAAAGAACATCAAGGTCAAATGGAGATGATCAGTGTTCAATTTAATTAAAAGTCAACAGTTAATATTGGGTCTTTAATAAGGTGAAAAGAGAGGTCTCCTTCATATGTTGATAAAAATACTGAGCGTTAATACCAGATAGGATTGTAATGTTTTTATTGTTGAAAGGTTTGTGAGGTTTATGAGCAATGACGACTCCCACAAAGTGCAGAAACTACATCACAATTAATCTGGATATATTCTGCTCAGTGTCGCCGGGGAAATGTCTAAATGGCTTTTAGATGCATTTGATTATTTCTGTCAGATGATTGTCACTGAGGTTATTTGTAGGTGCTGTAGTTTCCATGGAAATAAGAAAATTTTCTGTAACTACTTCAGGGTTAAACTTCTTCAACTGCTTTAATGAGCTGACAGAGCAAAAGAAAATAAGATAAGACCCATTATAATTTTTGGTGAATGTAAATAAAAAAAATGAAAGAAAAATCTTTAATGCCTTAGCATTCTTCTTGCTTATTTAATTTTATAAAGGCACAATAGGAAGGAGTTTGTGTTGTCTTGTTGCATGATTAAACATGTGCACTTCCCCAACACCATGCACAGTTAATCCAGCTCAACCTGAGCCATGATAAACAAGAACAATCCCACTCCACTGAAGGAGGGAAAACCTTAGAGATGTTTTCTCAGGAATTCAGTTAATATCAAGGCTGTACGTAAGCAAATATGTGTACTGTTCTGACATGCCTGTTTGCAATACCTGTTTGGATAACATACTTGTCAAACAGGACACAGATTTAAACATAAATGTATTACAGTGTTAGTGGGAAAAAACAAGGCAAGAATTAGTTTTTTTAATGAATGAGTTATTTTTCTTGACGCAAAGAGTTGATGTGTGTTTTTCCTATAGAAGCGATTTACTATTAGCAGCTGTTAGCTTAACTTTGATTAGCCATTAGCTTGATACCAAGTAGCTCTATGCTAAATTTTTAGTAGCTGTTTGCTTGACTTCAGGTTGTTGTTAGTTGAACTTTAATCCTAAGTTTGAATCAATGTGATCTTGACTCAGTAGCTGTTAACTGGAATTTGATTAGCTGTTAGCTGAAGTTTGAGTCACAGTTAGCTTGATTTTGAGTGGCTGTTTGCTTGACTTCCAGTTGTTGAGTACCGGTAGTTATCTATGTCTAAAAGCATTTATATATGTCTGCATAGTTTAATTATTCCTGCAGTATACATGAAAATGAGCTCATTTAGCTGTTTCTGTGGGCAGAACCATGAAAGCCTGGATTCATTAAAGATGTTGAGGCTTACTGCTGGGCGAGTTTTTATTGATTAAGCTCATATCACTTGACACCTGAGCCACAGAGGGCCTTTTCACTCTTATTTGTACACCGTTGTGTTCAGCCAACCCTAGTTCATTTATTGGCGGAAATTAAATGCAGTGCAGGCTTCGATGCTAGCCTGCTGCTAAATGTTCAATTAATATGAACCAGTATCAACTGAAGAGGGTGTGCTGATTAAGAATATGTGGTGGCAGATTTACTGTTAAAGACAATATGGCTTCTGATTGCAAATCATAAACTGCACTTGTGGGAATGTCCAGTTCTGTGGGTGACACTCAGAGACTGTGTTAATCTACAAACAAAGCCTTCCTATACTGGCTGTGTTCAGATACTTATTGAAGTATAAATATTGGTAAAATGATTTGGAAACCGATGATATCCAGCAACAAGCTCTGCCAGCTGTGAGCGGTTATTAAATGTTTATGAGCAGAACTGTAGCTGTGTCAACATGTGGGATTAAGGGAAGTTGCACCAAACATCTCAAGAAAACAGTAGCTTACAATTTTACAATGTTAAGAATGCAGAAATATTTATTCGTATCGAATTTACTACAGATTTTATGCCTGACAGCTTAAACTTTCACAGTCAAACCTGTCAAAAGTATGACCTGTTGCAACTTAAGACCATGCTGTCTGGATTGGCTGATGGATTTGTAGCCTTAGCTTGATATTCGATCCAAGAATGATGTCAGGACTGGGTGTGATAAAGATAATGGATCAGATCTGCCCCAGTTTCCAATTCCACCCTCTCACAGAACAGTGGGCACCAGTTTTTAGGAAAATCATGTACGTTTCTGTAGAGAAGTAGATCTGGCTAAAAAATAGATATGTTTCTACATGAGTCACAGTTTAACTTGGAGAGCTTTTGAAGTGGTTTTGAAGTGGCTTCAAACATTTTGTTAACCACTGCATTAGATTATCTGTAATCTGTAAAGCAATGCTGTGTATTACTGATCTTTATTGGATGGATTAGCAGGACATTTAGTACAAATATAAGTTTGTTCATTTTTGTACCAACATCAGGAAGGCAGGATTTACAGACATGATTTACAGCAGATTATGAGATTACTCTCTTGCTTAGACATCATGACTACATAATGTAATAGTTTCACTACATTAAAGGAAGCTTTGGGCTTCCCTCACTAATTTAGAGGTAGTTAAGCTCAGTTCAGATTTATTTGTAATCTAATTGTGAGCATCACGGAGAGCATCCATACTTCAGATGAGCATTGTTGCCTGTATCTGGAGATGTCGTCATGTAGAGTTCAGTTCAGTCCTTGAAATGACCCCCTTATCTTCATCCTTTCTGACTCTTCTTAGCTTTAAGAATAGACCTTCAGCATCAACCCCAATGTTGTGATGAAATGTTTTAAAATGCGCAGATGCCGGGAGTTTTAATGAGATCAAATCAGCAAATCAGTCAAGAATGATTTCTTTGATCAAACATTTGTGATTTTTTCTTAAAAGCCCATTTTCTGCTGTCAGTCAAATAAACTGGATAAAGGCTAAATGACCCTGCTGACCTCCACAGAGGATTACTGTAAGATGATTTCTTTCCGTGACCCATTCATAACAGTGTCGTCTTTTCTTACCACAGCAACTGCCCGTGCTCGCTGGCTGCCGCTCTGGCCAGAGCCACAGCAGACAGCCTCCTTCAGTCCGACCTCTCCATCCACAACCTCAACAAGGCTGTGGAAGATGGAGCTGACCCATTACCACGTGAGTCCCCGGGGAGCCCACGAGACTGCTCTCTCATTCAAATTAGGTCTCGCTCTTCATCACTTCACTTCATCCCACACATACACAGGCATAAAACCACCAGGGCTGTGTCCCACTTCTCCATCACAAAGAGCAATAAGTGGGATTTGACCGCTAGAGGGCAGGAAGAAAACTCAGACTCACTCATAGCTGGAAGCTGGGACATAATGTAACAGTGCTGTGCAAAGGTTTTCAGGTACCCCTCATCTATTTATGTTCTGCATCCACGGGGCCAGACTTTCCTATAATCCTTCTAATATTGTTATAATCAGCAGTCAGACAGACAATCCACACAGTATAACTGTATAATTAAATATAATTGAGATTTGGATTGATGGAAAATTGGATTTTGAAGATGGTTTCCCTCTTTGGATTCAACACGTAGAAAGGAATTTGATGTGTGTTGATTTGTACAGTGGAAACAAAATGAGACATGGTTTGCCAATATTTGCAATGTGTGATGTATTTATTTGTATTGAGCCTCCTTTACCCTGACACCCCTAAACAAAATTCAGTGCAACCAGATGTCTTCAGGTGTAATCTGCGGTGTAATCTGCTGCATATAATGTAATCTCAGTATAAATACAGTTGGTTTGTGAAGGCCTGTGGAGTCTGTTAAAGAACATTAGTGAAAATAAACACTGCACGTCACCCTCAACATGTCATCAGGAAACAAGGTGGTGGCAGCATTACTTGCTTCAGCATAGACAGGGAAGGTGCCCAGAGTTCATGGGAAGATGGATGGAGCCAAATACAGCACAGTCCTGGAATTAAACCTGTTAGAGGCTTTAAATAATTTGAGACTGTGTCAGAGGTTCGCCTTTAAGCGGGACAGCAACCCTAAACATGTATCCAGAGCTTGGAGGGATTGGATCACAGCATGTTCATGTGTTAGAATGGTCTAGTCAAACCCCAGACCTAAATCCAACTGAGAATTTGTGGCACGACTTGACATGAATTTTCACAGACGCTCTCCATCCAGTCTCACTGAGCTTGAGCTATGATGTGAAGTAGAATGGAAAAAAAACTGGTAAATACCTGCCTCAAAGATGTCCAGCTGTAATTGCAGCAAAAGGACTAAAACATCAAATCCAAATAAAATGAAAGCTTGTGGTTGTAATTTGACAAAATAATCAAAACTTGCAGAGATGAGGATACTTCTGAATACAGCATTACCTTTTTATGTAGGTTCGAACAGTTGCAGTACAATTTCTTATTACCGTTTAATTCCTGGTCTGATCTCAGATTTCTCTCACAGCCATTTTATGAAAGCAAGGGCAAAATGCTACAAAATGTCTTTGGTCAACCTGAAGAAGGAGAAAATGGGTCAGAACACAGAAACTGTTGTTGTTGCGACGCTTGGAGTATACCGCCCCTCTTCAGACTAGTAAATTATTGTGCAAAGAATTTCCATCTTTGAATAATTCTTCAGTTTAGAGAGATTAAATCTGCTAAAAACATAGCTCCCTACACAGTTATTAGCATCCCTGGAATAACGCCTAACACTAAACCCATAGACTGCTGGAGATAGGCAGGCACCAGCTCCCCCGCGACCCACTATGGAATAAGCGGTAGAAAATGACTGACTGACTGACTGACTAAACAGTTGTTACGGAGACCCCATGTTTGCTGCATTTCTCTAACAGTGACCATTGTAGATTTTGTTTTATCTTTAAATGTATCTGCTATTAAGACACGTTTGGGTCCTTGTCCAGTGTGGTTCATCACAGTTCCAGTTGTTTTAAACGTTTTCAATATTCAATCTGACTGTAGATACGGTCAAGTTTAGTCGAGTAGCTATGTTTTGTTACCATTTCATTACTTTTGAAGATCAACACATACTGTATCTGTCTTAAGTTACTGGCATGTCCTTTTGTCATTCCCATTTTGAAGACTGGGTAAAAGTAGTGACTAAAAATTTCCTAGACACTCCCATTAACCTAAAAAAGTTTTAAAAAATACCTGGCTGCCAATTATTGCAGCATCATTGTTTTCATAGAGATAAATGTATGCTTTAACAAGGAACTAGCTCCTCAGCAGAAAAAGTGTGCTCAAGTGTATTTACATATCTTTCTTAAAAATTAAAATAGAAATTACAAACTTTTTGATTATTATTACGTTTAATTTCAAATGAGATTGCAGACAATGGTGATCATTTACAAATGGCACACTCTGTTAACGATAAATGCAAGCAGGAACATTGCTAACATAGAATGTGATCTAGATCATCCATGTCAGATGAAATAAGAAGGGAACAATGCAACTCTCCTCTCCAATACCCTACGCCAGAGTATTGGAGAGGAGAGTCCGACCGATAATCGAACCTCGGCTTCAGGAGGAACAGTGTGGTTTTCGTCCCGGCCGTGGAACACTGGACCAGCTCTATACCCTCTACAGGGTACTCGAGGGTTCATGGGAGTTTGCCCAACCGGTCCACGTGTTTTATGTACCTGGAGAAAGCATTCGACTGTGTCCCTCGTGATGCCCTGTGGGGGGTGCTCCAGGAGTATGGAATCGGGGGCCCATTATTAGGGGCCATCCGGTCCCTGTATGAGCGGAGCAGGAGTTTGGTCCGCATTGCCGGCACTAAGTCGGACCTGTTCCCGGTGCATATTGGACTCCGGCAGGGCTGCCCTTTGTCACCGGTCCTGTTCATAACTTTTATGGACGGGATTTCTAGACGCAGCCAAGGGCCGGAGGGGGTCTGGTTTGGGGACCAGTGGATTTCGTCTCTTCTTTTTGCAGATGACGTGGTCCTGCTGGCCCCCTCTAGCCAAGACCTACAGCATGCGCTGGGGCGGTTCGCAGCCGAGTGTGAAGTGGCTGGGATGAGGATCAGCTCCTCCAAGTCCAAGGCCATGGTACTCGACCAGAAAAGGGTGGCTTGTTCTCTTCAGGTTGGAGGGGAGTTCCTGCCTCAAGTGGAGGAGTTCAAGTATCTCGGGGTCTTGTTCACAAGTGAGAGAAGAACGAAGCGGGAGATCAACAGACAGATCAGTGCGGCTGCCACAGTAATGGGGGCGCTGTGCCGGTCCATTGTGGTGAAGAGAGAGCTGAGTCGAAAAACAAAGCTCTCAATTTACTGGTCGGTCTACGTTCCTACCCTCACCTATGGCCATGAACTTTGGGTCATGACCGAAAGAACGAGATCCCGAATACAAGCGGCTGAAATGAGCTTCCTCCGTAGGGTGGCCGGGCACTCCCTTAGAGATAGGGTGAGGAGCTCGGCCATCCGGGAGGAGCTCGGAGTAGAGCCGCTGCTCCTCCACATTGAGAGGAGCCAGTTGAGGTGGCTCGGGCATCTATACCGGATGCCTCCTGGACACCTTCCAGGCACGTCCCACCGGGAGGAGGCCCAGGACACACTGGAGGGACTATGTCTCTCGGCTGGCCTGGGAACGCCTTGGGCTCCCCCTGGAGGAACTGGAGGAGGTGTCTGGAAAGAGGGACGTCTGGGCGTCTCTGCTGAGTCTGCTGCCCCCGCGACCCGGTCCCGGATAAGCGGAAGGCGACGAGTACAAGTATGAGTACAATGCAAGACACACGCGTTTTCTCTCTCTCCCTCCCTGTTGATCCCTGCTTCTGCTTTCGTCTGTATTTTTCTCAGAGCCTCGCTTTGCATATCCTCCAAAATTGTAAATTAGGGATTTGGTCAGCTGGACTCTCAACGTAATTGATCAAATTTTTTCAACGGGAAGACAGGGTAAAGGAGAACCTTCTTGTCCAGACGGGACGTTCTTCTCTGGATACACAATGGATTCTTGGCAGCAGTGGAAGATTGTGTACCTGACTATGATGTTGGTCGAGGACGTAGAAGATGTGTACATATTTGGACTTTTGATAACAGGATTTCTGCTTTTTGGAGTTGGTGGTTACCTGACTTATTGAGTGATTCACAAAACATGGGCGGCTGTTCAAAGCTTTCCAAAGCTGCCTGTTGGATGGAGTCTGTAGAGCGATCAACACTGAGAGTGAAATGTTAAGAGAGCAGAATCTCAAGCTGGACACGATTCTTGAACAGAATCGCAGCCTGGCAGCGGTTGGACTCAGAGGTTAAAGGATATAATCTTGGAGAAGTTGTACGCTCCAGATCTGTGGAAAATACCAGAAAGTTGGCTATTTGGATTTGCAATTGAGACACACCAGTAAAACTCTTAAGGTAGTTGGAAATTCACAACTCCCTGAACATTTATTGTTTTTCTAAATCTGGCGCCCCAATGTGGCCTTGGCAACTTCTGCTAACTGGCTATCGACAAACTATCTCCTGGATGTTATATAAACACGACGCTCTTCCCCAGCACTCCCCTACCAGCTGTGTGCTGATAGGACCATGCGGCCGATTGATAAAACTTCCACCTCTCTTCTCAAGGACAATGGCGCTTCTATCAGTGTTGACAGTCTAATTCTTGCAAACACACTCAGACTTGTATATATTCGCACCCTCAAGATTCCACCATACCCTTGCTAAATTATTCAATTCAATTCAAAAATACTTTATTAATCCCAAAGGGTAATTAAATGTTGTTATAGCTCATATTATGAAGGTTTCCTCAAAGAGCCGTTGTAGTTGCTGATGGCTGTGGGCAGGAAGGATCTCCTGTAGCGCTCCGTCTTACAGCATAATATTATGTGTGTGTTGCTTACCCCTGCTGAGGTTTTTTGTACTATTTCAGGCTCTATTCTGAGCAGAATAGAGTCTGAAATATGATTTTCCCCCCCTCCTATCTTACTTTACCTAAATGTGTGATTTCATTACTTTTCAAAGATTTTCAGATTTCTCAGAAGGATTACCAGCAAAAGCCAAATATTATTAGTATTTGAAAATTTGGACTGAAGCTGTTTTTATACCAATGACCAGAGGTTTTTAGATTTCTTAGAAGGATTGTATTACAACAATTTCATATCAGTGAAAGTTAAACATTTAAGTATTTAAAACGTCTGGACTAAAACTGTTTTATACCAGTGACCCAGCTTCTCTACTTAGACTTCAGTGAGTGCCCATTACTGCTACTATTTGAATGATGGGATCACAACTGCCTCATACCAGTGACCTTAAGGATTAATATTATCATCTTTCTCATAGCACAGGATGAATTCCTTACCACAGAGGACTTAATTAGTTAATTACCTCTATTAGAAAGATTGGATTAGAACCAGCTCTTACCAGTAAACTCCCAAGGATTATTAGTGTCATTTGATTTGTTTTTCTGTATTTGATTTTCTGTATCATTTTAAGGTTTTTTGTCATGTACAGCGGTTTGAGTGCCTTGTTGCTGCAAAGCGCTATATAAACAAACTTGACTTGACTTGTCATACATTAATGCAGAAAATCTCCACTGCAGTGCAAGTGTAGACTTACAATGTGACCATTTTTCATTAAACACTGTGTGTCTCCAGTTATCAGGAGCAGAAAGTCAAAATCATCCGTTAAATTCAGTATAATTTGAATTGTAATGTGATTTATTTCATGTATTTATATCTGGTATATTTGTAATTTTTCTTACAACATGCTGGGTCACACACTACCCCGACAGGCTCATTAGTGTATATGTTGCATATAAGATGTGCTCTTAAAGTAAGAAACAATCTCTAGAGAATATGCCAAAGTGTACACATGCTTTGAATCTGTAAAAGGGTGTTAGTGCGGTCCATTTTATTTGGAACCGACTTGTTCTGTGTCTGTATTTGTCACAGAGATGGAGTCAGTGAAGATGGCCCGGCTGGTGTTTAACAGACTGTTTGAGACGTGCTGCCTCTGGCAGAAGGAGCTGCCCTTCCACCGCCGTCCACAGCCATACTATGAAACGTCCATCCACTCCATCAAGAACATGAGGCGCAAGATGGAAGACAAGCACATCGTCATCCCCGACTTCAATACACTCTTCAACATTCAGGTAAACTTAATTTATGCAAGTGTTTGTGTACAAATGCCTAAACTTAAGGATATTTATCTATCATATGTATCTTTTTCTGATCGTAAGCTAAAGTAGCTAAAGTACTGGTTAGTTCTGCCAACAATGTTCCTACATTTAACTATTATTCTATAAAGGCAGAGCACTTTGAAATTTCACAAGAGTTAAAAATGGAACTATATTTGGCAGTTTTTATCTATATTTCATACTTTTTTCACTTTCAGACAAGATCAGCTGAAAAAATACATGAAGCAGACAATTGGAAATTTGCTGGTTGGCATTAAAGGTGATGACACTATGCATATCTTTGCATGATGTAATGTGCAAAGATAACAACAAAAAAAAGAAGGTGCAATAACCTGCTTGCACAAGTGTACACACCCTTTAAAACTTTGTAGAATCACCTTTCAATTCAATTCAAGCATTCATTATTCCTGAGTACACAACTACCATCAACTATAGTTAATCTGATTGACTCAATAAGTTCATAAGTCCTTTTGAAGACTTCACAGTGGAACAGTTGGTAGCACTGTTGCCTTGCGGAAAGAAGGTTAAAGGCTTGTCTTTTGCCATAGAGCTTGCATGTTCTCCCCTTGCATGAGTGGGTTCTCACCAGGTACTCTGACCAACTCCCAGAGTCCAGAAATATGTATGTTAGGTTAACTGGTCTCTGTAAACTGCCTATAAAAGTAAGTGTGTGCATGCAAGGTTGTTGCCCTGTGAGGGACCGGCCTACTTGGATATTTACTTATTTGCAAAGTCATAGTTTGTAGAGAGGTTACAGTTTATCTAAATGCTCTAACTGTACAAAGGTATCAACCAGGAGAAGGCTACTAAAAACAATTCCACTGCATGGACAATGGCAGAGTCAAGCAGTCATCACTCATCTAAAAAGTATGGGATGGCAAACTGAACTTTGTTTTCTAAATCTGAATCAAAAGATGAGACATAGACATGGCATGCAGCCTGCCAAGAGGCCGATAGCAATACTGAAAGAGCTGCAGCAATTTCTTTCTACTTCTTGTATTGTGCCGGATGTGGGAATAATCTCCTGTATTCCCCATAAGTCTGTACTAAGGAGTAGGGTTGCAATACAGAATATTTTTCTTCCAAAGAAAACATTCATGCCAAAAATCCTCCAAAACGTTACTGCAGAATGTGTTATATTCTGATAAAAACTTAGCATGAACACCTGAGCTACAAATCCCAAAAGTAAGGCTCAAAACACTGAGCATCACCTGAAGAACACCATACCCACAAGGGAATATTGTGGTGGCAGCATGACGATCGGGGGTTGCTTTTTGCAATTGAAATTTAGGTTTTTCATTCAAAGTATGAATTATGAAAAAAAAAATCCCCAGGTGTCTGCTGAAGATGAAGAGAGATTTTATTTTGACCACCACTATGAGCCTGAGCACCCATCAAAATTATCAAAAGAACAGCTTAATCAAAAGGAGTTATAATGTGTAGTTGTTTTTGGCCCAAATGGAGGCAGACCAAATCAGCTTAATGATGAAGAAGGATTTAATAATGGAAGAAAAACATAGGAACCTACAACAGTGGCATGAAAAGGACCAGGACATCGAATTGAGATCAGGGCAACAGAAGAATCGAGCAAGGAACAATGAAGGTCGGGAAGCTTAAATACTGAGGAGTGGAAATTGGCCTAGAAATCAGGTGACTCTAATCAGAGGAATGCAGAACAGCTGAGGAAGAGTGCAGAGCAGGGAGCAGATAGAAGATGACTAATAAACACAGAGAACACAAAGCTGAACTAAGACAAAAAAGGATATATAACACAAAAAGGGGAAAAGACTAACACCAAAATAGAGGAATGAACCAAAATCCACAAACTGCAGTAAACAAGAAATAAGTAAGAAACTAAACACAGAAATTAACTGAATATGGCAAGACAAAAATAACAATTAGAAAAACCCAAAAATGATCAGGACGGATGTGTCTGTTTTTATTCCCCAAATAAATATACACAAATTTGTTTGTATGATGGAAAAAAGTCAGCACCATAATATTAAATGCAAGTGTTTAAAATACAAGTAAATAATGCTTCATGTATTTGGATCTGAACAGCACCTTAGTGAGGCCGTGTATTGCCCATATAACGTTTCTATAGTGCAGCTCCTGTGCTGAATGATAGCCTTGCCCCCAGGAGTCTTTAGAAAAGAGTTATTTTAGGAGCATGTCTGTAGGTATAACTATTTATATGTGTTAGACAGACTATTGTATGTGGTCTAAAACTGGAGGTGAGCATGGTGTTTTCTTTTGCTGCTGCTTTTCCCACTGTGAGAATCTTATTGAATGAATGTCAAAGCAGTAAGTTGTGTTTTCTTTCTGTTTTGTCCCTTAGGATCAAGAGGAACAGGCTTTCTTTGCTGTGTTTGATGGTCACGGCGGTGTGGATGCTGCTATTTATGCTGCCAACCACCTCCATGTCAATTTATTCCATCAGGAGTCCTTCAGCCAGGACCCCAGCGAGGCACTGTGTAGAGCCTTCAAGCTGACTGATGAGCGCTTTGTAAAGAAGGCCTCACGAGAGGTAACCCTGTGCTATGTAAACAGAAACCCTTCATCATTTGTTACTTTTGTCAGGCTGCTACATGTTTATACAGTGGCAATTCTTGTAGCCTCAACTTTAGTATAATACGTTTTGATTGTAAGGTTTCTCACTGTGTAGATTTATTGGAGATGATTACCTTATTTTATGACCCAAATCCAGTTACTAAGTGTTTGTGTAAGAACTTGTGATTCTGTTTTTGTGTTTGTGGCAGCACCTGCGCTGTGGAACAACAGGGGTGGTGACGTTCCTGCGAGGTCGCACGTTGTATGTGGCCTGGCTGGGAGACTCCCAGGTCATTCTGGTCCGGAGAGGGCAGGTGGTGGAGCTTATGAAACCCCATAAACCAGACAGAGAGGTGCGGCACAGATCTCGTCCTTCACAGAACAAAGAAATCAAAAATCACTTTTTCTGTAAACTTTAAACTTAATGAAGAGCTACATTTAGAATTAAGCTCAGTTTTTGTATTTTACTGTATCGATTATGGTTTATGTTAATTTTCCCTTAAATGGAAGAATAATGTTTAGTGGCTGGTTGGTTGGATCTGCACAAAATTTACTATATTACCCTATTTTTAACAGTGCTTGCTGCAGCATATTAGCATTTGAACCTTCCACTAATTCTGTACACAGTGCACTATATAGTGAGTCAATCAAATAGTGTAAACTAACCCAACCCTGTGTTAGCTGCCCAGTGCAACTGGACATGCTAACTCTTATGTCAACCTACAATGGAAAAACAACTCACCACATATGAAATACCACATCTCCCAAATAGTATTCAAAATGTACAATCGTTAACCTACCCCAATTTCTACTCCATGTAGTAAATACAATAGTGACTGAGTTAGGCAAAGTTACCTTTCTAATTCGCTTAATTGGATATATTTTTATATCTAAAGCAAAATGCATGTTATAATTAAAAACAGAACAAATGTGCAATGCATAGTAATAAAACTTTAGTGTAAAAAAATATCCTATATGATCAAAAAATATCTTATATGATCAAAATTAAAATAGACTAGGTGTTCTATATGTATATCTTTTTACATTCTGCATCTGTAAGACTCACTTTGTGCCAATAGTTATTTTGTTTGGTAACATACATGTAGGTTAATTTATACCTGGTAAAGTTCCAGGTATATGGCCTCTCATGTTATTCTCTTGAAGTTTAATTTATTCCCCAAAATGTCAAAATATGTAGTTTAATAAAATAATACAGTTTTCAACCATATTGTTTTTAACTCCTCTTTTTTCGTTCCTTAAAGAAGGAATATCAAGGAAATCACACATAATCATTGTTTTCTTGGTATCTTTCCTGCCGTTGTGAAATTGCAATTTTTATTTTCAGCTTAAACACAGAAGAAGTGTCAAACCCAGAAAAACAATATTTTCAATAGACCATTACTTTAAGTACATTACAGGGGCAGGTGAAACACTTGTGATTGATCTATTGCAGAGAATAGTAACATCAGATGATGACCGTCTTTTTGTGTTTGCAGGATGAGAAACAGAGGATCGAGGCTCTGGGAGGATGTGTGATTTGGTTTGGCACATGGAGGGTCAATGGGAGCCTGTCCGTATCCAGGGCAATAGGTACAATAAAAGTTATCTCACATGCACCATACTGCAGTGCATTGCATGGAGGATTTAGTCATCACCTCAAACATCAAAGTAGAAATATGAAAATTGCTATGAAGAAGGACCAGACATTCCTGCTGCTTATGGTTTTAAAACATTTTCACTTTTTTACATTCTCTTATTGATTATGCTCCTGACTGAAGATGGCTAATGGACTTTCACAGTACTAGCTTCCAGCTAGTCGTCAAAATGAGTGATTTTTTTAAGATGATTTTACAAATAATGAATGATTCAAGTTTTTAAATGGGATTAAACCAGCAGTAAAAAAAAATTTTATTTTTGCTTTTTTTAAAATACCCACAAGCGGATACAGTTAAGCCCAAAATTATTCATTTACTTTGTCCAACCAAAATGTTTGTGATGGGAAATGAGACAAATCTCTCTGAAAATATAATAAAACAATGTTAAGGAGTATCATTTTTTTTTTTTAAAAAGGATGTTTTTATTTTCAAAACATTTTTATTCACTTCTCAATAATCACTGAAAAAATCTTTATCGAAATTGCAGAAATAAACACTTTAAACACTGTATATTATATTAATAAAGCAATAGGTTTTAAAAAACCAATGATCCCAAACCAGCGTTTAACATGGTTAGTAACTTAGACTTCCAAAATAAAGTTTATTTAAACTTAAAGGGACATGTCATGCATTTAAATTCTTCCTTTTCACACTTGAATAATTCAGTTGTGGTCTATGTAAAGTGGAACTTCAGTGCTTTGGTTTGAATTCCTTGTTATTGTAGCTCCACATGCCACTCTTTTACCCCTGTTCTGAGGTGAGCCTGAGAGCAGATCGTTTTGGTGCCGTCTATGTTACTGAGGCAATTCACACCCCACCCTACTCCAGGTCGCTCCACTTTAACCTGTTCAGTCATTTATGTAGTTTGATAAAAGAGATATAATTATCTAGCGCTGCAGAAACAAGACAAACATCACTAACTAAACCGCTGACGAAAAATTGATTATGCTAGCCTTAGTAATGGCTCTAAACTCAGCATGAAAAAAGTGTTTGACCTCTCAAAATAAAGTTCAAAGAACCTTTTCAAAATAAAAGTCTTGATTTTTCATTACTGCAAATGTAGGTTCCAGAGTTTGAGTGTAATTCAGCCACAAAATCTTTATTATTTGACTTAATTTGTATAAAGTCGCAGGAACCGTTTAAATGTCCTTAAACAAATTTTTTTTCTTTGAATTTCTTTAGCATTATTTATAAAACTAATTTAAAACAATTTTAGGTGAAGAAGTAATACCACTAATGAATGTTAACTTATTTTGTTTTTGACAGGCGACTCAGAGCACAAGCCCTACATCTGTGGGGATGCAGACCATGGTGTTTTTCCATTAGATGGCTCAGAAGACTACCTGATACTGGCCTGTGATGGGTTCTGGGACACCGTGAGTCCCGATGAGGCGGTTCGGGTAGTCAGTGACCATCTCCAGGAGAACACTGGAGACACCACCATGGTGGCCCACAAGCTAGTGGCCTCGGCCCGAGATGCAGGTTCTAGTGATAACATAACTGTCATAGTGGTGTTCCTGCGAGATCCACGCTCACCACTGCCCACCAGCACAGAGGATGAGGAGGAGGGCGTGGTGGAGGAACAGGTGGAGGAGGAAGAGGTAGCTGAGGTGGAGGAAGAGCAGGAAGAAGAGGAAGAAGATGAAGCAATGAGAGTAGAGCGTGATGGAGGCAGTGCAGCAGATGTTGGAGGAAAAAGCCGCGGAGGCTGGCCCCTGCAGCAGTGCTCGGCCCCCGCCGACCTCGGCTACGAAGACCGAACGGACTCGTTCACGGACAGAACTAGCCTCAGCTTGCTGGGGCCATCACTGGAGAGCCACATCTCTCTCATTCGAGGATCAAGGAAGCCCTTCTTCACCTTTAGCCCCAACCTCTTCACAACCTCCCACAACTACCGGGGAGGACGCCCTCTGAGACGCAGGTCATGCATCCCATTTCAGGAGCCTGGCATCTTTAGCTTTACGGACCCACTGTGTCCCCAAACCACCATGCTTTTAGACCAAGCAGTGAGACGAAACCACAGGCGGGGTTACGTTAGCCCCCGATGGGGTCGGAGGTGGCCAAGCAGATCCAAAGAGCTGCTAGGTCTGATACCGTCTGGCCACAGGCAGTGCTACTCGCCCTGGAGGCCTGGAGTGGCAGTGCCCCACCTGCCCTATGATGCTACCATCTAAAGGTTCAGCCAAACCAAACCATTTCTATGGTTCTTCACTTCTCCCCCTGCCCCCCACCCCACCCACCTTTGCCTTCAACAGCACATCTTTCTTTGATAGTAAGTAGTTGTGGCTCCCGCAGTCGTTATGTGATTAATCAATCAATGTTAGAGGACTGGTACTCTCTGTCCCAAGTCAAAACGTTTCACAATGTAAGCTGGCCCACTGAACACAAGTCCAAACCACATCTTCACCGTTGTGACCACTGATCAGTCAATACGAAGCCAGAGCTGAAACTGCTGGACAATAGGATGTATTCAAAGGCTGAATGTGACAAAATGTTTAAAAAAAAAGGCACTATAGTTTGATGTTTATATGGAGTAGACCAGACCAGTTACTGCAGAAAATGCAAATATGGTTTGAGCTGTATCACTTCAGGAAAAAGAAACAAAAATTTTAAGTACATTTTAAAGTCAGTTACCTGGATTCAATCACCTGTTATTATCAAGTAGGACCTTAGCTCTGTTTTGGGTTCTGAATGCCCTCGAGTGATGAAAAATATTAACTTGCATTCATTTATTTATTTATGTGCCTGGTTGTTTCACGCTCTGTAGAAAGATGTTATTTATTTTAAAAGATATAATAGAGAAACTTTTGCTATTTAAAAAGAGAAAAAAATACACAATGGCTAGAAAGGTAGACTATCGAAAGTTGCCCCCCTGTATAGTTGTTCCACTGTAAGGATTTGCTCCCTCTTACTCACAACAGCACTAGCAGGACTGGAAGCTGATATTTTCTTATTTGGTTTGGCATTTAGCATATTTGACACCACATATAATATTTTAACCATGATGTTTTTTTTTCATTGTTGACACTCTCCTAATCTACTGCCATGAAAACAGAACATACAGTGCCCACAGAGTATTCGCATCTCTTTACTAGTTCCAAGTAGAACAATATGTTCTGTTATGTAACATGCTTACCTCCATGCTTTACAATAGCAATTGTGTTAGCCTGGTGATGAGCTCTACCTGTTTTTCTCTATACTTATTGCTTGGATTCAGGCTAAAATGCTGTATTCTGTTTTAATCGGACCAGAGAATTTTATTTCTCCTTGTCTGACAATTTCTAAAGTATTTTTTGGCTAAATTCAAGCAGGTAGACATATACCTTTATGTGAGAAATGGTCACTCAACTATAAAGGCCTGATTGTGGAGTATGTTGGCAATCGCTGACCCTCTGGATGGTTCTATCTCCACAGGAGAACACAAGAGCTATGCTATAGTAACCAACAGGTTCTTGATCACCTCTCTAACTAAACTCCATCTTCCCCAATTACTAGGTTTGGCCAGCCACCAAGATCTAGGAAGAGTCCTGGTCTCTGGTGGTTCCAAACGTCTTCCTTTTCCATCCAATGTAGACCACAGTGTTTTTTTAGGAGGTTCAGTGCTCTTTCTTCCCCCAGTCTCACAGATCTACAGGCTATTCACTCTCAGCTGGAACTGACCTTAGCAGAGGTGTCCTTAAATCAAGTTGTAGGAGTATGTTAAGGATGATCAGTGGAAATCAGATGCACTTTAGCCCAATTTTGAGCGTAAAGGCATGTAAAGTCTTATTTACAGTTCTTCATTTCTCCTTGTGGGCTATTTTAGTTTAGGTTTTTTCTAAGACAAATATTTTCAAATAGGTGTAGGAATAAGTCTACGATGTAAAAAACAAAACATGGAAAATGTGAAACGTGAATACTATCTGCTGGCACTGTATATTCTTTATAGCTGTACATTATTTTTCTTCATTGTAACTAACAGAAATTTAACCAAAACTACATATCTTAATTTTATGTTACATTAAGCACATTTTTCCCTATCCAAGAAAAATGACAATCTTTCTGTCCATATCGGAAAAGAGAAAGATTACATGCTATCACTGCTTTCTCATCACTTTTATGGCGTGAAAAATATCCTCTTTTTGTGAGATAGATGTTAACTGAACATTGCATCAAGCTCTAATGACTTATCCTGCCTTTTAGTCCCCTCAGCAGTCCTCTGGTAGCAGATGAATAGCTTTTGTAGATGAGGCTGGAACAAATCTTGCTCCTGGTTTGTGGCACTGAAGGCAGACGTTCTGCCCCCACACATGCAGTCAATGACCCAGCAATTATCCTGCAACAATTTGTCTGCTCTTAAAAGCATTGACTGTCAGATTATAAAAGATTAGATATTACTTACATGAATAAATGCTTCATGTAGTCCAGTATTCCAGATAGGATGAACTCCTGGGTTAATGGGCTTTTAGGCAGAGGGATATTGAGATATATGCATTTTTTTTAAGTCTCATAGTTTTACATGTATTTGCTTTTACACAAAACTAACTGAGGAGAAGTATTTTTAAAGGCTTGATAAAATTACCATTTATATTACTAGAGCAAAGCTGAAAGATGGAAAACATCTTTATGAATGAGGCCTATACTCCCCTCACTCTGAATTACATATTGCAAGATTAATGTATTGATATCTAAAAGAAAAAAGTGCTGGGAAATCTGGCAAGTTTAAAAGCTAAAAATTAAACTCATACTCATAAATATGAAAGTAAAACCTGCAGCTGTTAAGCTTAGCTCAGTCATAACACTCTTTTTGTTGAAGCTATTTGCAGCACTGTGGCAATGCAACATCAAGCCTCCTAATGCACACTTGTCCTCCATGATGTTATGTACAAAAATGTCTTTTTTTTTGTGGGTTTGTTGTAATCAACAAATCACTTAAATAGAACCTGTATGAGATTAATTTATAAGTAAATAAAGCTTTCATTTTAATAGTCCCTTGGCAACAATACAGAAATCACCTTCTGCTGGTGACCAGCAGCTGAAAGATGGTTTCCTCTGTGAAGTCCACTGAGGCTGGCTTCCATATCCCCACTGGATAATTTTTAATTGGATGTGACTATCATCTGCTCCAGATTTTGGAACGGCGTCCCCCATTCCTGCAGTCTAATATCTTGCCCCTTACTCTGTTATCAAGTCATCAAAGTATTTCATAAGACTGCACAAATATCTAAGTGTTTATGCCCAGTTAACTTGGTGGATCTAAGCTGTTAAGACAGCTCTGCTATCCTAAAATGTGTTCTTACTGTACCTGAAAGCTGAAAGATCACTTGCAAAATTAACTAAAGAATTAAACTGTAATCACATTTTTGAAACATATTTTTAATCGTCTTTCCAGCTATAAATTTAAAAAGTACAGTTGCCAATTTAGATTTTTAACTTAATAATCCACATCATTAAGAAACTAAACTTCAAACCGTAATTTTAATTATCCCTGGAAATGGCAAAAAATAATAAACTACATCCTTGAATTTTGTAGAACTGAATGCTACTTTTACATTGCAAGACCTGAATTCAGTAAACACAAATTGACGGAAATTAATGAGCTTTTCTTTGTTAAAGCCCTTACACATTAAATAGGGCTGTTTTTGGTAACATTATGAATATATATTTAGGATTTAAAAAGATGTTAACACCTAATGGTCTGTCGATTTAATTTTATTTGAAATGGCAACAATTGTTAGCATACCATCAGAACTAGCTCTCCCAGTAGCATCAGCTTGATTAGAAATTTGTTTTCCATCTAATGTTGTAACAAAAAACATGAAAAATGAAAATAAAAATAATTCAAATTAATTAAATTAAAATAAAAGCGAAATTGTGTAGGTGTAAGCTAGAAGCCCCAAGACACAAAACGTTTGCATTTCCTAGCTAATGTGACAGCACGCTCTGAGCTAACGAGAAAGCTAACATTTTTCTGGTGAGGAACTCTGTGGTGAAGAAATTGTGTTTTGGAGTGCAGTAATTAACCTTATTAGCAAAATATAAAGTCATACACCTTGGCTGTCATAACCATCAATAAAATAAGTCTCAGACTGGCCGCTAATCAAGTAATGCTAGCAAAAATCAACAAATGCTAGTAGCATTGTGATAAACTATCCAATATAGGTAGGTGTTCCTTTTGAAAATATATATTTCTAAAATTATAAATACATAAACATACCCAATACACTTTAAATTATACAGTAAATAACCCTAAATTAAGCTGCCAACAGTATAAAGTTCAACCATTTATAACTGACAGGAGAAATAACGAGACCAGTTAAGTCCATTATTGAGCTGAAGTTACCAAACAGAGAGGTACAAAAATTATATTATATTGGCAGATTTAGGAGATATTAAACTAGAAGAATATGGATTAATTTTCTGCGCATCACCATTAATCTGCTTCCTATGTTACTGTTTGGTTACATTTAAGCAAAGAGCAGGAGTTTCAGGTCATGTCATGCATTTCCATGAGACCAAACTGCTTCCACCATTGTCACTGAAAGTGGTTAAAGGGACCAAGTTGGCAGATGTTTTAGTACGAACTGAAAACTCTCAACAAATTAAAGTATTATTATTCAGAAAGCTGTTTTTACACATTCCTTACACTTTTTTCTAGTAGGCTTGTGTTGAGAAGGGTTAACAAGGGGATTCTCTTCTCCTTTTAATTGCATCTTCCACAAATTGGCTATTTGAAGAATTATTATTTCTGACATTGCAGAAGTCATTTCCTTTCATTTAATGCAGTGAAATGGCAAATGTTTATCACACCCAAGTTCTGTTAACTGAGGCTTTACTGGTCAACAGAACCAGGTACCCCAGTATTACCTCCAGTTTCACTCAAGCTGGTGTTATCCTGAGAACACGCTGTTGGGAGTATTATTGGAGCAGAATGTGGTGAGGTTGGTTGACTTTAAGGTGATTTTCTTTTCTTCTTGCTATTTTGTTGGTTAAGAAGGTTCCATACTGGGAGGTGTCGAGCTATACAAAATAAAATCTAAAAGCCATTTAGTTTCCCCTGTGGGAGCAACGTCACATTTGTCTCCAAAGGCCTGGAGAATACAGACAAAGGGCATCATTTAAACTATTCACTTAGGCATGAGTGTGTTTGTGTGTATATTCTGAGTACTAACAAAGTGGAGCGAGTGCTGGAGGAGTGTACATACAGTAACTGTATTGTAAATGTGTTTTAATCCACAAGACTCAGCAGCTGGGATCAGTCTGCAACATTCGCACCTCAGACTGTCTAAATTTTACAGCACCAGACAGTGACAAGGTTCTTGTTTTTTTGTTTTTTTTATTGGACTCTTAGCAGGCCTACCGTAACTTAGCTGTAGTTTAATCCTGCTTTCTCACCCAGCCATAAACAGTAATACAGAGATACATAAAGGGGTTATTTACAAAACTCTTCAGTCAAAATGTCTGTTTTCACAGTTCCTATAAAGGTTCAGCTGGGAGAGATTTTTTTAGCATGCTACAGATTAGAAAAGGAAAGTCAAGGAGCTGCTGTGGAGTTCTGGCCTCAATGTCGAACCAAAGATTAAATATTTTCACCAATTTTATCAATCTGGTACCAACGGGATCTTGTTCTAATGACAGTTGTTTTAATTGTGTGAAATCAGATTAAAACGAGTAAATGCTTGAATTAGCTGGGGTTTTTCTTAAAATACAAAAATCAAACAGAAATCCAATAATAACAATAAACAAATAAATGGCTGAATTTACTGGTTCCAAATTGTTTTGTTTTGGCACATATCACCTAAAAATTTGTAGCTTTCTTTAAATTCTTTATAATTATTAAAATAAATCAATAAAGACAAATAAATGTGTTTAATTTGCTGTCAGGTTTAGAAACATACAGTCATATGAAAGTCCAGGTGCTTGTCTAAAATGGTGTCCTGTCCAACAGAGAGAGGAGACACATGAAGTACATCCACGCACACCGGCTCTCTCACCTAAAGGTGGCCAACTGACCTAACAATCACGAGTTTTCTTTTCCCTGTGGAACAAAGCCAGAGTATCCAGGGGGAAACCAACGCATTGGAAAGGAGAACACTCAAACTCCAAACAGGAAAACCTTAACTGGGTTAAACCCAGAGGCTGGTATAAGGGCAAAAGTTCCAACTAATGAGCTGCAATACAGTACATTCCTCTGAAAGGTGCGTCTCACTGTATTACAATATAATCAAAAGGGGAATTTCCCTTAGTATTTAAATTTAAAAAGTGAAATCCATATATTTCACACTGCCAAAGGTACCCAAAGCTGGTTTAATGAGTGTGGTGTTAGTGTGCTTGATTGGCCAGTAAGCTACCCTGACCTGAACCCCAAAGAGAATCTATGGAGTATTGTCAAGATGAAGATGAGAGACACCACACCCAACAATGCAGATGACCTGGAGGCCCTTTTAAAGCAACCTGTGCTTCAGTTACCCCTCAACAGAACCACAGGCTGATTGCCCCAATGCCGCACTGCGCTGATGCAGTAATCAATGCAAAAGGAGCCCCGATCAAGAATTTAGTGCAGATACTCTGCCAGTCTATGGGAGTATTTGTCAGTAGGCCCACATTTCTGTATTAATCATTTTTATGGCTCTTATATAATATTCAAATTTTCTGAGAAAATATAAAATACACCTAAAAGAATCACTGCATTGTCATTAATTACTTAAATCAATTAACTTTTCAATGATTTACTGAGCCGTACCTTTAAAAATGTCTGTCTGTAATGGGTTCAGTACCTCAGTTAAGGATTTCCAATCTGGATGTTTCCCCTTCCTTTGGAGGTTTTCTTTTTACATCCCAGAGGCTGCAGGAGGGACTGTAAATCCCTTCTGGTCTGGGAATGCGCTGGGATCCCCCAGGGAAATGGAAGAGTGTAACTGAGAAAGAGAGATCTGATTTATTATCATTACAAGATCATATTTCTCGAAGCAGTTCTATCTATACGGAGTTAAACACGACCCACCGAACAGCTCTGAGGTGCAGCGGTGCTTTCTTTTTTCTAGTAGTGTAACAGCGGGTGTTTAGCTGCTCTCTCTGTTCTCTGAATAGACATTTAAACTCCAAGCATCAATATAATCACAAGTTACATCAATTAAAACACCAAAAAGAATTAAAATCATTTCTACATTGCTGAAAATCCCCTCAGATTGTCACTGTATAAGCAATAAAAGTGTTTTGGATCATCTGTCGTGGTAAATCCTCCACCTCCTCCTTGCTGTGCTTACACCAAAAAGTTCCTCCAAGTCAGATGTTTCCCTTCCTACATGGTGACATCAAGCAGAGGTTCAGCTCTGCTCCCTTTGTTATTGCTGTCCAACTATAGGGCCCATCATGATCTGTACTGTGTCCATGTACACAACCAGCTTTTTCTTTTTCTTTGTAAGCAATAATGACGTTGCATTAAAAAAAGGCTCTCTGTGGGTTTGTCTTCTGCTGAAGGATGCAATAAAATGTCAGCCATATTTAAAGAGAGATGCAGCTTCCCATTCAGTTTTACCTCTGCTGAAATACAAACAGGTCTAAGCTGCTGTCACAGTTGCCAGGATGTGTGTACAGATGGAAAAGTGAATGTGAAGCTTTAGAAAGAAGTTCCAGATGAAAGAGGGAAGGATATTTCCACAGTAACCTCCCTTAGCTTTAAGGTGGTAGGACTTCCTGCACCTATGCACTGTTCAGATATGGACCAGTAGATAATTTGCTATGGAGGGGAGCGGATCAGCTCACAGGCGGTCAGAGATAAACCCCAGCTTCTTGTCCTCCAGGCTTGAAGACAAACCCCATGATTGGTTCTACTTCAACATGCAGGTTAAGTAAAGAAAAAAAAAAAACTGTACAACACATGTTGAGTACCTGCACTATCTGTGTTACTGTAGTATATAAATATGTGTACTGTAACTGGTGAATAATGTATATATATATATATAAATATATGTAAAGAATAGAACAAGTGTCTGCCTTCTTTTCTTCTCTAAAGATCATCTGTGAAGGTAGAGTGCCACAGTATTACATGCTTTGCTGTGCTGCTTTCAAATGGTCAGATCTGCTGCAGGCTTAAATACGAGGAACATCCAAGCATGCACCGATTGACCAGCCGGTCACCGGGAAGGAATGATTTCTCAGTTTGAACTTGACTTGGAATGGACAGATCAGACCCTCAAAATTATTTTTTTAGGTCTGTTAGGTTTGGAAGATCTAAACATTTACGCATTTCTTATAATTATCTTGATATTGCTGCAATTTATTTGGGATTAAAGTAAGTGACCAGAGGTGCATTTCCTATTTAATTGTACAGTTATAAACAGCAGGATTTCACCAAAATGCCAAGTCTTAAAAAAAAAAAATAACTGGAAAACGAGTGTTCTTGGGTGTTGAACATCCTGACGTCACGAGACGTTAAGTAAAGACAACTGACACAAAGATCCAGGATGCAGGGTGATTGGCTGGCCTTACTTTTTCCTTCAGGAATGCAGTGCTCCAACTGCAAGCAGTTCAGTCTCATGTGTTTGATCCAGAATACTCTCATGATCCACAAACCGTGGTGCTAATCTAGATGCAGACACTGAAACAAGCGGTGACAAGGATGATGATCCTTTTCAGAACTTAAACTGGTATGAATCCGTTTAAATCCATGTTTTTTTTCCCATGCATGTTCGGCAATTGTAAATGCCATTTTCCGCTGTCACTTCAGCTGAGTGACACAGCAGCACTGCAGTCACACAGCTGACATAAATCTACTGTTATATTCATTACATACAATAAGTACATAATCAGAGGGGAGAACCTAATTTTGAGATCCAACTTAATCAGATTCTGGGTTTTAATGTTTGCTTATTCACGCATTATTAAGCTCTTTATGCTGGAATTAAAAACCTACTTTAGATCAAGCTTCCTGTGCAGTTCTGTTGGGGCTAGCTGGTTCAAGTGGACCTATCATCAGCCTGTCTTCTTGGTCCATTCTGGTTGTCATCAAGTATAATGAGTTTTTTTTGCAGCTCCTGACACGATATTTATTTGGTCCTCTTTTGTTTTGAGCTATGATGGATTTTTTGTTGCCAAATTACCCTGAAGCCTCTGCAAGGTTCTCATCATATGGTTCAGGGGTTCTCCCACAGCCGTACAGTGTAAATAAACTTCTGGAACCCATAAAAGCAAAAGCAAAGAATAGTTGGAATATGGGAACAATGGCTATATGATAGGGATGCACTTATTTGAAAATTTGGGCCTATATCAAAATCCAATGTTAATAATACTGTTATAATCTGTATATACTGATATTATATAGATTTCCCTACCCTTTCAACACCATGAAAAACAACAATGACAACAATGCTGACATTGCCTCTCTACTTCAGGTAAACAACCCACAACTGCACTGCATCACCATCACATGACCAAACCCCCGTCCAAAAACATACACAAATAGCAACACGATGGAAATAAACAACCCAGTTTATTTTTATCCACTCAGACACACAAAAAACATGTTTATCAACAGATGTTGTGTAGCTCTGGGTGTGCCACTGGTTTATTCAGTTACAAACTGCGGCCGCAAAGATACCACTGCTCCGGGAAATCGGAACGTCGCACTCAGAATTCTGTTCTTGTTTTTTTTGACTGGAATCATCAAAAACCAGACTTTTGAGCACAAACTGGAAACCCAATAACTCCAATAATAAAGTTATATTTTAGCTGTACCAATACCTCTGTCCAGGTAGACCTGTCAGGCTGCTGTTTTAAATAGACAGTGACAGAGAAAAAATAAATCTGTGAAAACAAATGTTTTACACGATCACAGCTTCAAGGGTGATTGGTGGGGGAGTTTTTAGTTCTGACAGCAAACAATGCATATCAAAATAGGGCCACGAAAAACTGCAATCTGTGTTTTTATTTTGAAAAATATCAAAAATGCAACTCAGTTGTATATTTTTCATCTTTTTTTTCCCAGAAAGAAAGCTGATGGACATAAAATGCCCTAAAAGTAATAATGTACTCAAACACCACCCACTTACAGACTTGAAGTAGAACTAAACCCCAAATCAACTTTTTTTGCAGATAAACCGTATAATCTGGGCCATCTTTATGTTACTGTGCAATTTTTAAAATTTCATGTAAACTTGTTTAATTCTGCAATATTTGTCCTAAAACCGTCTTAGTGCTGCCCTCTTTGGACTGAATGGTAGCTACTGCTGTTGATTTTTCTATTGGTTTAAACGGCACAGCTTGGTACATGTCTACGTCACAGCCCCCGCATTCGGGTATAAAACCACATCTCACTCAGAATGACCCCCGTAGCAAGTCAGGAATTGGAGCTGTTCCTCCACTGTACTGCCACGGCGGCACCGGGCATTGAAGAGTCAATTCAATTCAATTCAGTTTATTTATATAGCGCCAATTCACAACACATGTTGTCTCAAGGTTCTTCACAACAGTCAGGTTCATTCATTCCAATTAATCCTAACCATTGAACAGTGCAGTCAGATTCAGTTATTTATTCAAATTAGATAAAAAGTTTTTCTATCTAAGGAAACCCAGCAGATTGCATCCAGTCAGTGACTTGCAGCATTCACTCCTCCTGGATGAGCATGTAGAGACAGTGGACAGTCACTGGCGTTGACTTTGCAGCAATCCCTCATACTGAGCATGCATGTAGCGACAGTGGAGAGGAAAAACTCCCTTTTAACAGGAAGAAACCTCCAGCAGAACCAGAACCAGGCTCAGTGTGAGCGGCCATCTGCCACAACCGACTGGGGGTTTGAGAGAACACAGCAGAGACACAAAAAGAACAAAGAAGCACTGATCCAGGAGTACTTTCTATGGGAAGGAAAAGTAAATGTTAATGGATGTAGCTCCTTTAGTCGTTTCATCTAGAAAGAAAGAACAGATAAACTCTGAGCCAGTTTTCAAGGTTAGAGTCTGAAAGAGAGAACATAGAGTTAGTTACAGTAGAAGCTCAGTCAGTAGCCATGTCTAGGAGAGAGAAAGGGTTAAACACTAAAAGACAGGGCTATGTGGATCATCAGTAGAAGGTGAGCCTTAAGTTGTTGCCAGCAGAAGCTCGGACGATTCCCCTCTCCAGAAAGGTGTCACAGGTAGACACAGAGCCAGGCCAGGTGTAGCTTCTAGGAAGAAAAAGAGAGAACAAGGTTAAAAGCTGATATAACAGCAAATAATGCAAAATTGGAGAGTAGTGTGAGAATGTAGCGAAGAGGGTGAAAGTGGTCATTATGTCCTCCAGCAGCCTAAGCCTATAGCAGCATAACTACAGAGATAGTTTCAGTTCAGATTATTTAGTTAAACTGCGCTTATTTACAACAATGTCGTCTCAAGGAACCCCACAAAGGGTCCCACTGATGGTCATTGTTATACTAAAAACCACAAGGATTGGGATACCTCTCTCTGTCAGACTGATTATAACCATTGGAAAAGAGAAGGGGTCATACAGGTAGCAGAAATGGAGGGTGTGTTTGCACCTCAACCATAACTGAGCCGGTTTAGGCTAAACCTGACTCCCCCTTACTCCATCCAACAGGGAGGGAGGAAGGCTCCCTCCCTGATAACCTAAGCCACTCTAACTATAAGCTTTATCAAAAAGGAAAGTTTTAAGTCTAGTCTTAAAAGTAGACAGGGTGTCTGCCTCACGGACTAAAACTGGGAGCTGGTTCCACAGGAGAGGAGCCTGATAACTAAAGGATCTGCCTCCCATTCTACTTCTAGAGACTCTAGGAACCACCAGTAAACCTGCAGTCTGAGAACAAAGTGCTCTGTTAGGAACATATGGAACAATCAGATCTCTGATGTATGATGGAGCTAGATCATTAAAAGCTTTATATGTGAGGAGGAGAATTTTAAATTCTATTCTGGATTTAACAGGGAGCCAATGAAGGGAAGCTAAAATAGGAGAAATATGATCTCTCTTTTTAATTTTCATCAGAACTCTTGCTGCAGCATTTTGAATCAGCTGAAGGCTTTTAACTGCATTTTGTGGACATCCTGATAGTAAAGAATTACAATAGTCCAGCCTTGAAGTAACAAATGTATGGACTAGTTTTTCAGCGTCACTCCTGGACAGGATATTTCTAATTTTGGCAATGTTTCAGAGATGAAAGAAGGAAACCATAGAAACCTATTTAATATGAGATTTAAATGACATGTCCTAGTCAAAGTTAACACCAAGGTTTTTTACTTTATTACCGGAGGTCAATTTAATTCCATCCAGGTTAAGTGATTGACTAAGTAGTTTCTTTTTTAAAGACTCCGGTCCAAAGACGAAAACTTCTGTCTTGTCTGAATTTAGAAGCAAAAAATTTAAAGTCATCCAAGTTTTTATGTCTTCAAGACATGCTTGTAGTCTATCTAACTGGTTGGGCTCATCAGGATTTATGGATAAGTAAAGCTGAGTATCATCAGCGTAACAGTGAAAATGTATCCTATGCTGCTTGATAATTTGACCTATTGGAAGCATATATATAGTAAAGAGAATTGGCCCAAGTGAGCACCTCGAACTGATAAGGCTCAGGCCTGCTGAGCTCCATAAAGCCTCGGTGATGAGGGCGGTGAAAAATTATCCACCTCAAAAGATCTATCCATGGCAAAACTACCAGCTACACACTTTCCCTCATCCTCCTGACCACACCCCCGCTTAACCCCCATACGCTTGGCACCGCCCATTTTGGTGGCATTTTTTAAAATCTGTCTGGGGGCGGAGTTTTCTTTTACATGGCGTTTAGTTCCATTTTAATGGTGCGTTCAGAACGACTACGATTTCAGCGAATTTTTTGGCTCATTCGTGTGCTGTCGCTTGCCTGACATTTTGCCAGCAATTTGCTTCGCCAAAGGCCCACAACGTTTCACTCGCTCCATTCCCTTCACCGTGTCATCAAATAGGAGGAGTTTCTATTTGCTGCTTGCCGTTTTCAACTCAACATGGCAGACCTGGATTTTATGGAGCGAGTCACGGCGCTTTATTTATGGAAAGCCGAACAAAGCCGCTGTCGTCGACATTTCTGGGTTCACCAGATTCCCCAGAGATGGAACCAGTTTGGAGAGGTCTAAATTTCAATGGCTTTTTTCAAAGCCAACCACAAACCTCTCAGAGCAAACCTTCCTTTATCCTATGTGTACATAAATGTTTCTTTCTTGTTTATATATAGGATGTTTGCAGATTGTAGGTATTGTTTTCCCTTATTTCTTTGCAGGGACTGTACTGACTGATTCACGATGGGAATTAAGAGAAAAGTTCAGATTTTTCAACTTTCAAAATTCGCTTCTGAACGCACCTCTTCATAGGGTTAACATGTAAATCACTCGCTTCTATCGCGTCATTCACAGTCAGTCTGAACGCTCCATAAGAACTAAGCCTGTGGGTAAATATCAACATTTTACCCCCTGGTCTGAAGAGGTCATATTGTCTAATGTTTCCTTAACAAGAAACAATAAATTCTGGGAAATTAATTCACACTTCAGTAGTTTTATCTTGCAGCTTTCTTGGCCTTGCAGCAATCGCCACACGCTCTTGAAGCAGCAAAACTAAAACAAGATTCAAATCTACCAGGCCAGTAAATATACAACCCTGGATGTCAAAAAGGCCGGTTAAGTCAAAGCGGAGGGGATAAAGGCAGATTTCAGCAAAGAGTAAAGCTGAAAAAAAAATCAATTCAGGTAGCAGAGTGAGAAGTGATGCTGTATCTGGGCTCTCATGTGGAACGATACCATCTGCTATTACTGTTTTAAAAGGGTGAACAGTTCTTCACATTTCTTCTATTAAAAGACTCCACATTTAACCCCTTTCATACCTTGGTTTTTATTCCCCCAGTTACAGCAGTTTGGGGGAAATATCAAGATGCAGGAATTTAGAGAAGCAAAGACAGCGAGTTCTCGGATAGCTTTAAGGGTCAGATTAAAATTTTAAACCTTATGACCAGGTGAAATCTGATTTTCCTTCTTGAACCTAGAGTGTGAACGATTTACATTTTCAAAACATATGGTGGCTCAGGTGGCAGGGGTTTGTCCTGTAAGTAGTGGGCTGCCGGTCCGAACCCTCTCCGGTCGTCTGAATCGTTGTATCCTTGGGCAAGACACTTCACCTACCTTGCCTGCTGATGGTGGTCAGAGGGCCCGGTGGCACCGATTGTATGGCAGCCCCACTTCTGTCAGTCTGCCCCAGGGCAGCACTGGCTAGTTTACCCTACCACTGTTAGTGGATGTGTGGATGAATGGACTGATTGTAGTGTAAAGCGCTTTGGATATAAGTGCAAGCCATTTACCATATAAAATTATTGTTTTTTCCAAAAAAAAACAGGATAAAATATACAATTTAAAATACCATTTGAATGGGTTTCCAATCAGTTTAACCACTCAATAGATTTATGGTTTGTTTTTTATTCATTTATGTATTTATTTTGCTTTCTTGTGCTGTTAAAAGAAAATATAATACCAAACAATATATTTCAGCTTGCTAGCTAGCTAGAATGTCTTCTTAAATAGCTGTCAAATCAGCTGTCGAGCTTTTTAAAAATATAGGCCCACATCATCAATGAGATGTCCAATTAGAATAAATAAATGTTAGCCATTAAAACATTGCATCACAAAAACTACTTAGCAGCGCTAATTAACAATATATAAAGACAGTATATCAAAACAAGACCTTTTAGCTGTTTAGCTAGTTAGCCATCTAACGAGCTAACTAGCTAGCTAGATGGTAGAAACGTGGTTTGCTTAAAAACCAGTAAAACGTATATTCCAATATAAAGCTGTAGGGGCGTAACGGTACACGTAATCGTACCAAAAATATTTGGTACAGCGTTGTTTTATATCGGAACACATGCAGACTGTTTTATGTGCGGACTTAAGTGAACAATGTAGCGTTCTACAGCGCATCTTTAAAAAGTGACGCAAAAACAAAAACCGAGGATTCCCAGCTATAATTAAACTCTACTATTTACAAACATTAAGGTTTCTCATACAGCTATAGTGGAAAGAAAAGGGCGGACTGAACCAGAACTTTATGTCAGCGTCAATCAGCGTACTTAGCCCGCTGTGTATTTAACTGCATTATTCACCTGAAATAATGTAAACATCACAGATACTGAGAAAAAAAATCAGCTGACGTCCAAATCCAGCTGCCTGGAGCATTCAGGGAGCCAAAAAAACTGCCCGGCATGAGACAACACACTGGTACCGTGGTGTGTTGGATGGGTGCAAAAACTTGTTATCACTCATGTAAAAACTTTGTGTTGCAAGGCACCTGCACTATGCCTTCCTCCCTGTGTGTGTGAGATCATTGTTATCTCTGTGTGAACCAGCCTCCTTTCTGTCTCACACACACACACCCTGTCTGTTGAACTGTGCATATAAATAAAGAGATAGGGTGTCAAAAACTTTGTAGTTTCACTGCAAAGTGGGCTACCCTTGTCACAAGTAACTGACTGTATCGTTCTTACCTCTGAGTTGACTAAATAATACCTAACATTTATTGGTCCTTCGTAGCCGGATTCAGAATCAGAATCAGAATCAGAATCAGAAAAGCTTTATTGCCAAGTACGTTTTTGGACATACAAGGAATTTGTTTTGGCGTAGTCGGTGCAATACAATACAAATTAAACAGTATAAACATATCTACAATATAATATAAATATATGTGCACAGTTTTAAGTGAGTGAGAGTAAATATAGAGCAGTATAAGATGCAAGAGCAATACAACAGTGCAGGTGATCATTGTGCAAGTAAAGCAGTGCAAGTAAAGCAGGAGTCCAAGCTGAGCGTTAATGTAACGCATAGAGTTACAGTTTACAGGTGTCCTGTCAGCAAAAAAAGGGGGGGTGTGGGGGAAAGGGGGAATGTCAGGGTGGTTTCCGGGCTTTGTTAACCAGGCTGGTGGCAGATGGGAAAAAACTGTTCTTGTGGCGTGAGGTTTTGGTCCGGATGGACCGCAGCCTCCTGCCAGAGGGGAGAGTCTCAAAGAGTCTGTGACCAGGGTGGGAGGGATCAGCCAGAATCTTCCCGGCCCGCTTCAGGGTCCTGGAGGTGTACAGTTCCTGGAGCGACAGTAGACTGCAGCCAATCACCTTCTCAGCAGACCGAATGACACGCTGCAGCCTGCCCTTATCCTTGGCTGTAGCAGCGGCGTACCAGATGGTGATGGAGGAGGTGAGGATGGACTCAATGATGGCTGTGTAGAAGTGCACCATCATAGTCTTTGGCAGGTTGAATTTCTTCAGCTGCCGCAGGAAGAACATCCTCTGCTGGGCTTTCTTGATGAGGGAGCTGATGTTTGGCTCCCACTTGAGATCCTGGGAGATGATGGTTCCCAGGAAGCAGAAAGATTCCACAGTGTCAATTGTGGAGTCACAGAGGGTGATGGGGGCAGGTGGGGCTGGGTTCTGCCTGAAGTCCACAACCATCTCCACTGTCTTTAGAGCGTTGAGCTCAAGGTTGTTCTGGCTGCACCAGTCCAACAGATGGTCCACCTCCCATCTGTACGCAGACTCATCACCATCAGAGATGAGTCCGATCAGGGTGGTGTCGTCCGCAAACTTCAGAAGCTTGACAGACTGGTGACTGGAGGTGCAGCTGTTGGTGTACAGGGAGAAGAGCAGAGGAGAGAGAACACAGCCTTGGGGGGAACCGGTGCTGATGGTCAGGGAGTCAGAGACGTGCTTCCCCAGCCTCACGCGCTGCTTCCTGTCAGACAGGAAGTCAGTGATCCACCTGCAGGTGGAGTCGGGCACACTCAGCTGGGAGAGCTTCTCCTGTAGCAGAACTGGGACGATGGTGTTGAAGGCAGAGCTGAAATCCACAAACAGGATCCTGGCATAGGTTTCTGTGGAGTCCAGGTGCCGGAGGATGAAGTGAAGGGCTAGGTTGACTGCATCATCTACAGACCTGTTGGCTCTGTAGGCAAACTGCAGGGGGTCCAGGAGGGGGTCGGTGATGTCTTTTAGGTGTGAGAGCACAAGGCGCTCAAAGGACTTCATCACCACAGAGGTCAGGGCGACGGGTCTGAAGTCATTAAGCCCTGTGGTCCTTGGCTTCTTGGGAACAGGGACGATGGTGGAGGACTTGAAGCAGGCTGGCACATGACATGTCTCCAGTGAGGTGTTAAAAATGTCTGTGAAGACTGGAGACAGCTGATCAGCGCAGTGCTTCAGGCTGGCTGGTGAGACAGAATCCGGACCAGCAGCTTTCCGGGGGTTCTGTCTCCTGAAGAGTTTGTTGACGTCCCTCTCCTGGATGGAAAGAGCCGTCCTCGGCGTGGGTAGGGGGCTGGTGGGGGGGAACTTCAGGGTGGGGGTTGGAGGTGCCAAGGCCCCTCTTGAGGTTGGGGAGGTGGGGGTGGTGGATTGTGGCTGCAGCTTTTGGGGGGCGTCGTGGGAGATGGTTGCAGGACTGTCCCTTTGTCTTTCAAAGCGGCAGTAGAACTCGTTCAGGTCGTTGGCGAGGCGTCGGTCGTTGATGGAGTGGGGGGCTTTCGGCTTGTAGTTGGTGATTTGCTTGAGCCCTTTCCAGACAGACGCAGAGTCGTTGGCTGAGAACTGGTTTTGGAGCTTCTCAGAGTACAGTCGTTTGGCCTCTTTCACAGCCTTGCCAAACTTGTACTTTGCCTCTCTGTATATGTCTTTGTCCCCACTCCTGAAGGCCTCTTCCTTATCCAGTCTTAACCTTCTGAGTTTAGCTGTGAACCAGGGTTTGTCGTTGTTGTAACTCACCCTGGTGCATGATGGTACACAGCTGTCCTCACAGAAGCTGATGTAGGAAGTCACAGCCTCTGTGTACTCGTCCAGACTGTTGGTAGTAGTCCTGAACACATCCCAGTCTGTACAGCCTAAACACGCCTGGAGATTCTCCACAGCCTCACTGCTCCACTTCCTTGTCGTCCTCACAACAGGTTTGCAGAGCTTTAGTTTCTGCCTGTATGCAGGAATCAGGTGGACCATGATGTGGTCGGATTGGCCCAGTGCAGCACGTGGGACGGCGTGATAAGCGTCTCTGATGGTGGTGTAACAGTGATCCAGAATGTTGTCCTCTCTGGTCGGACATTTTATAAACTGTCTGTATTTGGGGAGTTCGTGGGTGAGATTACCTTTGTTAAAGTCGCCAACGACGATAACTAAGGAGTCCGGGTTGGTCTGCTCCACACTCAGTATCTGGTCGGCGCATGCGCTGTGCGACCTGCACGTTAGCTTGCGGCGGGATGTAAACACCGACCAGGATGAACGAAGCGAACTCACGGGGGGAATAGAAAGGCTTACAGTTTATGATGAAGGATTCCAGGTCTGGAGAACAGTGCTGCTGAATCACTGTCACGTCGTTGCACCAACCACTGTTGAGGTAGAAACAGATTCCTCCACCTTTCGCTTTGCCGGAGAGTTCCGTGTCTCTGTCCGCTCTGTAGAGCTGGAATCCTGCCAGCTGCAGCGCAGAGTCCGGTATTAATCCACACAGCCACGTCTCCGTGAAGCTCAAAACTGCCGATGAATAAAAGTCCCTGTTTTTCCCCAACAACAGTTGTAGTTCCTCCATTTTGTTGGGAAGTGAGCGCACGTTAGAGAGAAATATTCCAGGTAACGGTGTTCGTAGTCCACGCTGGCGAAGACGTACCAGCACCCCAGCCCGTTTCCCTCTCTTCCGGCGTTTCACCGCGTGAACAAAGGTGAACAAAGGTGAGCGCACCTTTGACCAGGATGTCCAAAAATTCCAGAGCAGTAGGTAGAAAAGTGGGAAATAACTCATCTGGTGTAGTAGCCCTGATGTTCATGAGTTCTTCTCTGGTGAGAGAGCTCCGGGTTTACCATCACAGAAGACCGTTTTAAAGCAAAAAACTAAACAAAACAATGCGAACCAACACGCCGAGGCGACCATCTGCGGCGCCATCAGGTTTTGTTTTTTTCATTCAATAACCTTATTTCTCTTTGCTTTAACAGTGACTCTGGGATCCGTGAGGGAAGCCTGACGTCGAGCGAAGCACCGCTGCACAGCCTCCATTAGCCGGAGTGGCTGAAAGTCCCGGTGTGTGTGAATTCACACCTGGCCAGTGGGTTATCGCCTTCCTCTGCGCGGGGTGACTCTCACAGGGTCCAGAGAGTCACCAAGAAGTCAACTCCGAGGTGAGACAGTTTTAAAATACAGTTCATAGGAAAAGTACTTAACAGTCGTTGGTAGTGCGTCGCCGGTAAGGACGCTGCATTCGGATGGTTTTATTCCACCGTGAAAGGAATAGTGACAAATTTGGTACAATCCCGCCGTGAAGGGGATAAAAGAAAACGACTGAGGATTATTCCCCTGCGAGGGAATAGAGTAAGCGCTATATAAATAAAAGAAGAAAAGTACTTAAAAGTCGTTGGTAGTGCGTCGCCGGTAAGGACGCTGCATTCGGATGGTTTTATTCCACCGTGAAAGGAATAGTGACAAATTAAGGTAGGGCCCCGCCAAGAAGGGGGCCAAATAAAACGACTAAGGGTTATTCCCCTGCGAGGGAATAGAATAAGCGCTATAAAAGTAAAAAGAACGGAGTAAATTGAGCTCATAAAATAACACCAAGTTAACTTAGAAAAATTACAAGGTACCTGAAACTAACTGTGTGACTGTGTTGTGTGTGTATGGAGGACTAAGCATTTTAATAGAATCATAGCAGGATTCTGCTAGTCCTGTGTTTTCTTTTACCCAGATTAAAACTACGTACTGGTGACTTTGGAGATTCAGGTCGGATTTCATTCCAGAAAATTAACACCGCTGCGAATTAGTCGCAGTAGAAGGACGTGTTAATGTCCTCTCCATAAGTCTCATGCCAGTGACCTTTGATCTGGGACATTTATACTATAATTAAACTAACATAAAACATAATGGGGAAGAAACAAAGTAAACTAATTGACTTAGAAGGGGAGGTAAAGTTTATGGAGAACTATGTAAAAGGAGCAGGTATGATCTGTCATAGATGGAATAAAAAATAAAAAACATGGGTTTTTGGGCAAATTAGATACAAAGGATGTCTTAAAATTACAAGGGGATCTAAAATTAGAAATAATGAAAACTAAAAAGAGAAAAATAACAAAGAACAATGGGGAAAGAACAGAGAAAAATCTCTGATTTAACAGAAATATGTACACGATGGCATAAAAATACGGATTTTCAGGTAACTTAATTATCACTGAAATCCTAAAACTACACGGGGATCTTAAACTGGAGATTATGCATTCAAAAGATTCAAGAGACAATAAAAAACCTTGCCAGATTATAATTTCAAAGGGGACTTTTCAGTCCCTGAGTGCACACAGTTGATAAACAGATTAAAACAAAAAGTTTAATTAAAAAAACAACAATAAGAGCAGCTTTTAACTGACATAGCCATAATACTGAGGCCTTAAGAAAAGCACAGGAAAAAACTTTCAGCTTAACTGAAAACAAATAAAGGGGGGGGCGGACTGCCACCCATCCCAGGTTAGAATACCAAGGTAGCCCCAAATTATAAAGACTAAGAGGTGGTTTTAGAGGACGTGGTAAAAGAAGTTAAAAGAGGAGGTGACAATGTGGACAACATGGAAACTGTCCAACTGGACAACCCAGTGAACAATGACTAGAGAAGAGAGAACAGAATGTTGTTAAAGAAGTAATCTGAGAGTAAAAGATTTTGTAGGCAAGCATTAGTGAGAAACAGGTGCTTTAAAAATCATTCTATGGTGTTATACTACCAACAATATCATGATAAAATGCAAAAGATTCATTTTACAGGGAAATAATTCCATATTTGGCTCAGATTTTGTGCATTCTTGATTTTTCCTCTTTGAGAGAAGTTAAATTTCAGCTCTGTGAAACGACCTTGACAAAGAGATGCAGCTGCCTGAAAACAAAGATAAAACTTCTGCAAACAGCAGAAGCCTGTCTCTGCTGAAAGGTCTGAAAAAAATTGTAACTCTACCTCTGCATGTGTCAAACTCAAGGTCCGCGGGCCAAAACCGGACCTCAGGAGTTTAGTGATTCTCTAGAAGTAGAGCTTTTAATATGGTGATTGTGTGCTTGAATGTTATTTTGTCAATCAATAAGCAGTTTTGTCTACATTCTGCCACAATCTATGTATAAAAAAAGAAAAGAGAAATTGGCTAAAGTCTGCAGACACAAAATGAACCTGGATTGAAGCTCTAACTATGTTTATTTAATCTGAGATCCTCTCCAAATGCAACAGTATATGTCAGTCTACATGAGATACTAACAACTTCACCTACTGGTATAATATAAAGATCTGATTGAATATGTGAAACAAACAATGATGAAAGTTTTTCAACAGGTGATGTTCATCCAGGAGGAAGACAGTGTTCCTAGGAAATGCAGCTCATTCATTAACAATCAATTTTTCTCCTATAGGTGGACGTTTTGCTGACTAATCATAGGCTGGATCTATGAAACATTATGAGCACAGAACAAATGACCAAGGTTCTGACTGACTTATGAACCTCACTGACCTGACAATGATAACATGACACCCAACAGATAACACCTTTAAGGTGGACCCACTAAGACCACCTTATTGATTCTTGGTGAATAAAAAGAATTGAAGCGTTCAAAACAGACCTAGTGGAAACAAAAGGGGTTATGAGGAAACAATGTGTATTTTAAGAATAATAGAAGTCAAATTATGCTCAAATTTTTGCAAATAAAATGACTCTGACAGAGAAATAAGTAAGTAGTGTGTGAATGTGTGTGAATGGGAATGACTGATTTCATTGTAATGCATCTTTGAGGGACCTTAAAAACGCTAATAAAGGTCTGATGTTCTGATGATCTTTGCCAAATTTATATCTTAATAAGGTTTCCAGAATCTTTTTCGAAAAATCCTATAAAGATAGCAAAGGTTCTACCTGTATTGAAAATACTGATAACCATAAGAAAGTTCATAGATCCGTCTTCAATTTTTCATAATTCTTTTACAAACAGGATATTTAAACTTTCATGTGGCCAAATGTCTGTGTTTGACTTTCTGTTTTTGTGAAATAAATGTCTGTTTCATGTTATGTAAAAATTAGAGTCCTCAACATTACCATAATAATATTAGGTCAGTTCTCTATGGTAAAACAAAAAGATTTTAACAGATGTTTAGACTTTTTCCAGTCAGGTTCAAAATGATTGAATTAGACTCAAACTTAACATAAGATGAAATGAACCTTAACAGAATTACTGAACTGGACTGAAATAGAGAAAACTTTAGTTAATTGAAACAAACTTTAGTTACTTGAACTAAATACAAAGCTGACTGAAACTGGATGTTGTATCTATAAAACTGGGTAAGATAAACTAAGATTATAAGATATAATATGCCCTTCATTTTTTGTGTTCATCAGTGAGTGAGTTTTTATTTTTTATTTTTAATAAGAACTAAACCAAGCATTATTTAAAATAATAGCAACTACCAAAAATATTGATCTCATTTTTAAATGTAATAAGGACTTACTTTATAAAATATGATAAAAAAGAATAATAAAAATTTGGAAAAACAGAGGCTTTAAACCTCTGCAGGAACAGCACTGACACTGTCAAAGGTAGATCCTAATACAGGAATCTGGAAGCTCATTCTAGGGTGGATAGTCAAAGTCCATCCAAGGATACATTTAGATGAGGCAGAGGGACAAATACAGGGTTTAGCTGAGAGCAAAGAGAGCAACATGCATCCTGCCCTATCTGCTGTCCCATCTGAACTGTGGTCCCAATCATCAACTGATGTAGGACTTATAAAGGGGTTCCCACCATACAAGGTTAAACTAATATCTGAAAAAAGGCCATTAGTCCGTCAATACCCCCTAAAGCCAGAAGCTGAAGAAGGTACTAAGCCAGTAATACAAGATATGTTGAAGTCAGGAATATTAAGAGAAGCACCTGACGCTACATGCAAGGCATATCACACTGACATCGCTATTATTATTACAGCCAAACATAACTCTAAAAAGATGTGCCCTTTAAATCCAAGTACTCTAATACCTACTGCAGAAGATGGAAAACCACATTCTTATAAAGCAAAAGTTGAAGAAGACACCAAACCCAGACAAGACATTTCTCAAACCCTTATACCAGATTCATGTGTTGTGTTTGTAGATGGCTCAGCATCTAAAGATGAATATGGAAAGAATAGAGTTGGTTATGCAATAACAACCATCGACAGAATAATAGAAGCTAAATCTCTACCCAATACATGCTCAGCCCAAACAGCAGAATTATATGCTGTAGTAAGAGCATGTGAATTACATGAGGGACAAATACTTACTATATACACAGACAGCCAATACGTGTTCGGATCAGTACATCACCATGCTAAGATTTGGCAAAATAGAGGTTTTAAAACATCATCAGGGACAGAACTAACTCATTTCAACCTATTAAAGAGAAAATGTCAGATCTGCTATTTATAGACACAGACGTGCTGAAAGACGCCCAACAGTCAGCACCCAAGACAGAAATAAAGGCCTGGTTAAAGAGAGGAGCACAGAGAAAAGATGACATCTATCAGATAGAAGATAAACCAATCCTCCCAAAAACATTTAACAACACAGCGGCTACAGTGACACATTGGGAAGACCCACGTGTCAAAGGGGGGAATATGTCACATCTGGTAAAGCATTAATGCTACACTATAAATTTTTCTGCTATTCAAAGAATTTTTGCAGATCATGCATAAGTTGTTGCAAACACAGGGGAAGAAATATTGCCTAGTTGTAATAGATGAACCTAGTGACACATTTCTTCCCCACATATGGTATCCCACAGATTATAAGGTCAGATAATGGAACTCATTTTATAAATAAATTAATAGAACTAAGTTCTAATGCATTAGGGTTTCAGTTAAAGATTAAGGAAAACAATGGAAGAAACAGGGAGGCCATGACCCGAATGCCTATCCCTGGTTAATTATGGATGAGAATAACTCCAAATCAAACTGGTCTTACTCCATTTGCCACCTACTGTACATCATTGTATAACTCCACCCACTGTGTTCTGAGTCTGAGATCACGTGACACCAAGTTGCTGATGTGAATTTGTATTCTCAAAGAAATAGTACATGGCAGACCGTTTTCTCTGCCTTCTGACATGAATGAAATAGAGAAAGCACAACAGGAACCTTCATTAGCTGAGTGGATGAATAAAATGTTGCAGACAAAAGAAGAACAAATGTCCAGTGGTCTGCCGATAATCTCTGCTCCTATCCCACAGAACGACCTGAGGCCTGGAGACCTGGTCCTGATTAAGACACTCCACCGGAAGGATTGGAGCACTCCTTGGTGGAAAGGGCCGTTTCAAATACTCCTGACAACGCCCACAGCTCTGAAAATAGCAGAGAGGCCTTCCTGGATCCATAAAAGCCACTGTAAGCCAGTTTTGCCGTTACAAGAGCCAGATCAACCGACGGGGTAGCAGAAGGAAGTCCGGGTTCAAAGGAGTTGGAGGACCTATATGGCCCAGCGTCTCAAACCGGTGAAGAAAACAGCTGATCTGCGCCCAATTATAAAATGGCTCTCTGTAACATGAGGACAGGACTGATAAGCCTGAGCTTAATTCTGGTAGCAGGACTCTTTCTCTATCTAAAGCAGGATCCACAGGAGGTGATACCGAACCAGAAGAGATGGACATCAGACGGGACCCATCTCAGACCACTGACGGAAGGACATGACGCACACCGTTATGTGTATGACACAGCTAAAACTCAAAATAAAACTGATTGTTATGTGTGTTCTATAATGCCCGTGCGTTCCCAAGGCCCCACCATATATGTCAAAGCTATGAACCTCACCGAGACAAGTTGCGCCATATCAATGGGCCTGATAGGATATACAAATAAAAAGTTCTTTCTTATGCCAGACCAATCTTTCAGTAACCAGAGATTAAATTACAGTTGTGACCCAGAAAACTGCACTTGCGACAGAAAACAATGGCAACCTTTCAACATTACAGGGAAATCAGAACCATTCAAAGCATATGTAACAGACCCCGGAAACCATCGACACTGCATAAGACAAAATATTACAGGGAATCATACTCATTTTGTAGGGAATACTACGAAATGTAACTACTTCTACACTTACAGGAATAATCCCGGAAACGGCACATACTGGATAGAAGGGGTGGCATGGTTATGTGATAATAACGCTTATGTACTTCCACCCAGTTGGTATGGTGTATGTGCCCCAGTTTTCACATCAGATCACACTGTGGTACTTAGTAAGCAGACTATAGTTATACCACATAGGAGGTCAAAAAGGGAAATAGATGTTAAACCACATGACCCCATTTGGGGAACAAATGTCCCAGATGAATTTAAACTTTGGTCTAAAGATGATAAAACATTATTATCTCTCTTACCCTGGTTAGGCGTGGGCAAATTAATGCTGCGCGTGGAAACTTTAAGTTATCGATTTGGATTGTTTCTAAATAACTCCATAATAGTAGAAGAGGGTCAAAACACAGAAATGAGCGCTATGCGAGCCATGATAATTCAAAACCGCATGGCTTTGGATATTCTAACAGCATCAACGGGGGGCGTTTGTGTTCTATTGAATAACACCTGTTGCACATATATCCCAGATAATATACACTCTGCAAACATAACGGGAGCATTAAACAACCTACAGAATCTGCAAAATGTCATGGCACATGATCACCCAGATCCTAACTCTTCTTGGTTAGATTGGATGCTCACAGGGGGATGGATAAATCTGTTTAAGGTTCTCCTAGTTGTAGTAATAGCATGCATGGGCCTTCTGTGTCTCCTGTCAATATGTATTATCCCATGTTGCAAATGCATGGTACAAAGAATAGTAACTCAGTCAGTCACGGTGGCATATGCAACACTGAACCAGATGGAAATGCACGAAAATGAAGGGGACGATTATGATGACATGTTGTAAATAAATCACATCAAAAGCCTGAGTGTACTCATACATTGTATTTCATAAAATGACCTTACAGCAGAAAATCGAAAGAAGTTGTTGCTTAAGTGAAATGAGAAAAAGTACAATGATGACATAAACAGGGCAGATTTTAAATTCCATTATTATGTTTCCCTGTTTTCATTAAGTATTATTCTTTTATTTTTATGATTTCAAGTATTATTCTTTTATTTTTATGATTTTAAGTATTATTCTTTTATTTTTATTATTTCAAGTATTATTCTTTTATTTTTATGATTTCAAGTATTATTCTTTTATTTTTATGATTTCAAGTATTATTCTTTTATTTTTATGATTTCAAGTATTATTCTTTTATTTTTATGATTTCAAGTATTATTCTTTTATTTTTATGATTTCAAGTATTAATCAACATTTAACTTTTAATGGTTGCCGAGGGCGGCGGGGCCGTATGAGTATTTCCCACAAAATATAATCTGTTTACCGTCCGTGGGTTTTCGCTCATACAGAGTATTTTTCTTACTCGTTTTTATATTAAATGTTTTTACTTGTGATAAAAGGAGGGACTGTTGGATGGGTGCAAAAACTTGTTATCACTCATGTAAAAACTTTGTGTTGCAAGGCACCTGCACTATGCCTTCCTCCCTGTGTGTGTGAGATCATTGTTATCTCTGTGTGAACCAGCCTCCTTTCTGTCTCACACACACACCCTGTCTGAACTGTCTGTTGAACTGTGCATATAAATAAAGAGATAGGGTGTCAAAACTTTGTAGTTTCACTGCAAAGTGGGCTACCCTTGCTGCAAGTAACTCTGACTGTATCGTTCTTACCTCTGAGTTGACTAAATAATACCTAACATGGTGCATCATAGAGGGTGACACGGGAGTGGATTTTCTCTCCTGTCCTGTCCCACTCCTGGTGAATTGACTCCCACTCCTGTGCCTCTCCCATTTTTGTTTTCTTCATTTAGTATTTTGGTAATTTCTTTGAAGGACCAGTTAGGTCCCTGTTTTTAGCTGTAGTAAAGGCCAGTTAAAGTAAAAAGAATAATAATGAAGAAATAATAAAATATCAAACAAGGAAACAGACCATGCCTATCTTAGTTGAATAAACAAAATGTACATAGTTGTATTTTACTCATTTATTAAGTGACTGTTTCCTTTGAACAATGACATTACTTTTATGTTTCAAGTTGCTGAAACAAAAGAAAAATGCACCTAGTAAGAGAACTGTACTTGGTGAACAAAAGGCCAAAAAGGTATTACCTTCACAATTTAGAAACTGTACCTCAATGGTTCACAGCCCTGGTCCTCAGGAACCCCTTCTCTGCTAGTTTTAGATGTTTGTCTGCTCCAGAACACCTGATTTAAATTCTGACATGACCTCCTATACAGGCATCAAGAATGGAGGGTCAAACTGGACAAAATTAATACAATAAAATAATCATTAAATAAATAAATGTTGTCAATGTCCCATAAGTGAAGTAAATGTAACATGAAAGAAATGTAACATTAAATGTGCCATTAAATTAAAGGTACCATTTATTTATTTAATACATCGTTAGAAACAATAAATGTACCATTATATCATGAAATAGACTATAATGCAATTAAATGTGCCACTGAATAATTAAGTATAATTTTAAAGACGACACGACGTAATTAGTGGTACACTTAATATTTAATGATGTATTAAATAAATTGTACATTTAATGGTACATTCAATTTTTTTCTATTTCACAACATATTTATTTAATATCTTCCCTTGATGAAGCCTTTCTATACGGAGTCCACGAGGGGACAAGGGGAATTGTTTTCTCTTTTGCGTCCCCACGCAATAGTCTTTGCGTTATTTCGCAATACTTTGTGGGAAAGTTTCCAAACCAGATAACTGCAAATATGAAACAAACACTACACCCATTTTGAGATTTATTGAGTTTTATTTTGAAATCAGCCTTAAATAAAATTATCTTCAATCAGACTAAAAGACAGTTTTTATCCACAAGCTGTCAAACAAACTACTGAACAATAATACTGCATGAAACCACATCTGTGACACTTTGTTTGCTTATTACTGCTGCATGATGTGTACTTTTTTTTTTGTACGCCATTAGTGTTTTTGTTTTTATTGTGATTTGAACGGTTCTTCTTATCCTAAGTATTTAATCGCATTGTTTACTGCGTGTTAACCTGCATATGACAAATAAACCATATTAATGACATATCGGTGTTTGTTTTATGAGCAGTTTATCATCTGTGCTGTTGCTCCAAAATGCCGAACGCAAAAGTATTGCGTGGAGACGCAAAAGAAAAAAAAAAAAGAATTCCCCATGTCCCCTCACGGGCTTCCGTACCTTACCTCTTAAATCTTTAGTGCACATGCAGCAATTTTGTTGGTCAGATGAGACTTGACACATGATGGTACTTTTGGTTTGATGAATGAAGAGATGCAGGACTGATTTAATCCAGAATCTGTTTTATAAGTGTCCTTTAATCACTGGTGTCCTTGATTACGACTAAACACGTTTTACAAGCAGCGGACTGCGTGTTAAAACCGCTACATTCAACTCTCCTGAAGTTCGGTAATATTTGCGACTTTCCTGTCAGCTCTATGAGTTTAATAGATAAGTCCTTATTTCTGACTTTACGTTACAAATCCAATTTTACCACGTCCAGTTCTCCACCTGCGTTTGCTCCCTCCATCCTGAACGCAGGTGGAAAACACCGAGCAAAAGCACTGTTGGCTTGTGGGTCGTGTAGTTCGTTTGACTCGCATTATAGTTTAGGCTTCTTGGAAAAAAACTACACAATGGCGGCGTCGATCCAAGTTTTATTTTCTTAACGTTTATAACAAAGTCTTAGTTTTACATTTCCAAAGACAATTGATCCTAGTTTATTTTCCCCCCTATTGGTTAGCTCCCGCTCCCGTTCATTTTTTATCCTGTACCGTCCCAATCACGACCCGTGGGACTCCCGACAAAATGTCATCCACTTGTGCATCAGGTCCAGCACCTCTGACCAGACGCCATTTTATGGTGCGTTCAAGTACGTCTCGAACACTGTATTGTCTAAATATCAAAACAACTGAATAAGACTTTTTTTATACTCAAATGTCTACAGTCTTATTATTAAAAAGTTCTAAGTAACAATATTGACCATTTTCAAGTTGTTTTTGTTCTATAATCCACCTAGTCAGTGGCTATGCCGGTTTATTATTAAAAGGAACCAAATTGTTTAGTCAGGTCTATAGCGGCCCCTTTCTATTTGTTTCTCTTAACCGAAGAGAACCGAAGAGCTAAACTAATCGAAAACTGAATCATTACACTCAATTTAACCCTCAACTGATAAGCTGCTTTCCATTTTTGATTTTTACCTCAAATTGTTTTTTTGTTCCACAATAAACACATTACAATGGAGTTATTCATGTAGCTGGATAAGTCATATACTTCAATCAGATAAAAAACAACGTTATAATCTTCAAGAAACTGAATTAAAAGAGTAGGTGCAGGTCATTTGTCCCTTTGATAATATTTTTGATTTGCAAATCAATTTAAACAGAATCATCTAGTCACGTAGTTATATGACTTAATATCTATCAGCAGGTCAGGTATTTTGGTTTAATTAGGGGTAAATCTGTCAGAACACAATATAAAAAAGAACACAATACAAAGAGAAATAAGCTGATATGTCACATGGGTTAATGATGGTGTAAATGTGTAAATAAAAGATTTGGTTCGGAACGAAGACACGTTAGCCATTTAGCTACTAGCCATAAAGCTAGTTAGCAAACTAGCTAGGTCGTTAGCTAGGTAGACATGTTTAATATTCAGATTTATCATTAAAAATAAGTAATTCTAATATATATATATATATATATATATATATATATATATATATATAGTCATTTTACTGCCTTTTGGTTTTAAACTCAAACCAGGACAAAAGTTGAAGGAAGAACAGACAGAAGGTAAGAAGGAAAGAAGGCAGGACACCAGGAAGGTAGGAAGGATACAAAATACGAAAGAAGGAAAATGATTTAATTAAGGGCACAAGGAAGAGTGGAAGGAAAGAAGGAAGGGCTTGAGAGAGTGAGGGAAGTAGGAAAGTTGGGTACAAGTAAAGGATCAATGTAAGTAAGTAGGTAAGTAAGGAAGGAAGGAAGGAAGGAAGGAAGGAAGGAAACACTAAAGGAAGTACAATGGAATAGGAAAAGCCTAGAAATAAAATATTTTTCCATACTTATCCAGACCGGGTTGCTCCTCGCGGGACCCGGCCGGGCCAAGCCCGAACGAGAGACGCGAGGCCATCCTCCAGTGGGCCCACCACCTGCAGGGGGAACCGTGAGGGACCGGTGCAAAGAGGATTGGGTGGCGGACGAAGGTGGAGACCTCAACGGCCCGATCCCCGGATGCTTAGGCTGGCTCTAGGGACGTGGAATGTCACCTCGCTGGGGGGGAAGGAGTCTGAGCTTGTGCGGGAGGTCGAGAGATATCGACTAGAAATAGTCGGGCTCGCCTCCACGCACAGCGTGGGCTCTGGAACCCATCTCCTTGAGAGGGGTTGGACTCTCTTCTACTCTGGAGTGGCCCACGGGGAGAGGCGGCGGGCTGGTGTGGGTTTGCTTGTTGCCCCCCAGCTCAGCCGTCTCGTGTTGGGGTTTACCCCAGTGGATGAGAGGGTTGTATCCCTGCGCCTTCGGGTTGGGGAGAGGTCTCTGACTATCATTTCAGCCTACGGGCCGAGTGGTAGTGCAGAGTACCCTGCCTTCTTGGCGTCCCTGTCGGGGGTGCTGGATAGTGCCCCTCCCGGGGACTCCATTATTCTGCTGGGGGACTTCAACGCCCACGTGGGGAACGACAGTGACACCTGGAGAGGCGTGATCGGGAGGAATGGCCTCCCCGATCTGAATCCGAGTGGTGTTTTGTTATTGGACTTCTGCGCTAGTCACGGATTGTCCATAACGAACACCATGTTCAAACATAAGGGTGTCCATCAGTGCACTTGGCACCAGGACACCCTAGGCAGGAGGTCGATGATCGACTTTGTTGTCGTATCATCAGACCTTCGGCCGCATGTTTTGGACACTCGGGTGAAGAGAGGGGCTGAGCTGTCCACTGATCATCACCTGGTGGTGAGTTGGATCCGCTGGAGGAGGAGAAAGCCGGACAGACTCGGCAGGCCCAAGCGCATAGTGAGGGTCTGCTGGGAACGCCTGGCGGAGCCCTCGGCCAGGGATGTATTCAACTCCCACCTCCGGGAGAGCTTCGACCAGATCCCGGGGGATGTTGGAGACATAGACTCAGAGTGGACCATGTTCTCTGCATCTATTGTCAATGCTGCTGCCCATAGCTGCGGCCGTAAGGTCTGCGGTGCCTGTCGTGGCGGCAATCCCAGAACCCGGTGGTGGACACCGGCAGTAAGGGATGCTGTTAAGCTGAAGAAGGAGTCCTATCGGCTGTGGTTGGCTTGTGGGACTCCTGAGGCGGCTGACGGGTACCGTGAGGCCAAGCGTGCTGCGGCCCGGGCTGTGGCAGAGGCAAAAACTCGGGCCTGGGAAGAGTTCGGTGAGGCCATGGAGAAGGACTACCGGTTGGCCTCGAAGCGATTCTGGCAAACCGTCCGACGCCTCAGGAGGGGGAAGCAGTGCTCTGCCAACACTGTTTATAGTGGGGGCGGGAGACTGCTGACCTCGACTGAGGACATTATCGGGCGGTGGAAGGAGTACTTCGAGGATCTCCTCAATCCTGCCATCACGCATTCCGTGGTGGAAACAGAGGCTGGGGACTCGGGGTTGGACTCTTTCATCACCCAGGCTGAAGTCACCGAGGTGGTTAAAAAGCTCCGCGGTGGCAAGGCTTCGGGGGTGGATGAGATCCGCCCTGAGTACCTCAAGTCTCTGGATGTTGTAGGGCTGTCATGGTTGACACGCCTCTTCAACATTGCGTGGCGGTCGGGGACAGTGCCTCTGGACTGGCAGACTGGGGTGGTGGTCCCCCTTTATAAGAAGGGGGACCGGAGGGTGTGTTCCAACTACAGGGGGATCACACTCCTCAGCCTCCCTGGTAAGGCATACGCCAGGGTATTGGAGAGGAGAGTCCGACCGATAGTCGAACCTCGGCTTCAGGAGGAACAGTGTGGTTTTCGTCCCAGCCGTGGAACACTGGACCAGCTCTATACCCTCTACAGGCTGCTCGAGGGTTCATGGGAGTTTGCCCAACCGGTTCACATGTGTTTTGTGGACCTGGAGAAGGCATTCGACTGTGTCCCTGTGGGGGGTGCTCCAGGAGTATGGAATCGGGGGCCCTTTATTAGGGGCCATCCGGTCCCTGTACGAGCGGAGCAGGAGTTTGGTCCGCATTGCCGGCACTAAGTCGGACCTGTTCCCAGTGCATGTTGGACTCCGGCAGGGCTGCCCTTTGTCGCCGGTCCTGTTCATAACTTTTATGGACAGGATTTCTAGACGCAGCCAAGGGCCGGAGGGGGTCTGGTTTGGGGACCAGTGGATTTCGTCTCTTCTTTTTGCGGATGACGTGGTCCTGCTGGCCCCCTCTAGCCAAGACCTACAGCATGCACTGGGGCGGTTCGCAGCCGAGTGTGAAGCGGCTGGGATGAGGATCAGCTCCTCCAAGTCAGAGGCCATGGTACTCGACCGGAAAAGGGTGGCTTGTCCTCTTCAGGTTGGAGGGGAGTTCCTGCCTCAAGTGGAGGAGTTTAAGTATCTCGGGGTCTTGTTCACGAGTGAGGGAAGAATGGAGCGGGAGATCGACAGACGGATCGGTGCAGCTGCCACAGTAATGGGGGCGCTGTGCCGGTCCATTGTGGTGAAGAGAGAGCTGAGCCGAAAAGCAAAGCTCTCAATTTACTGGTCGGTCTACGTTCCTACCCTCACCTATGGCCATGAACTTTGGGTCATGACCGAAAGAACGAGATCACGGATACAAGCGGCTGAAATGAGCTTCCTCCGTAGGGTGGCCGGGCACTCCCTTAGAGATAGGGTGAGGAGCTCGGCCATCCGGGAGGGGCTCGGAGTAGAGCCGCTGCTCCTCCACATCGAGAGGAGCCAGTTGAGGTGGCTCGGGCATCTATACCGGATGCCTCCTGGACGCCTTCCTCTGGAGGTGTTCCAGGCACGTCCCACCGGGAGGAGGCCCAGGGGACGGCCCAGGACACGCTGGAGGGACTATGTCTCTCGGCTGGCCTGGGAACGCCTTGGGCTCCCCCTGGAGGAACTGGAGGAGGTGTCTGGAGAGAGGGACGTCTGGGCGTCTCTGCTGAGTCTGCTGCCCCCGCGACCCGGTCCTGGATAAGCGGAAGACGACGAACGAACGAACTTATCCAGACCTGGAAAATAATTAAACGTCATACCTTTCCAGACTGCGTAGGAAACCTTGATAAATATTAACAAGATCTTAATCTTGGAAAAGCTAAACTATTCAGAGAACACCTGATTCATCTTGCTTCGATGACACATATTTGGGATAAAATAACAGCAGACATAGACAGACTCTGCTCTTTTCATGTGTTGTAAAACCTTTCATTTATTAGACAAAAATATCCACAGAATAATGCATGTTGCATTATAGGAACAGTCAAAACAAAAGCAGCTTTCCATAGAAATAGAAAACAGAGAACACCACATGGTGAGAGTCCTGCTGCAGTTCGTCCACGTGCATCAGCACCAACAGAAACAACATGACTGATTTTCAGTAATATAATATTAACCCTGTCATCCTACTATTAGTCAAGCCAATAAAGCCATGCACCTCCAGTCTAAAGCCAGCCTTATCAAAGCTGCAATATATACAATGTAAACAAATGACAGGATGACATTTAAGGGTTGGATGAGAGTTAGAAGTCCAGAAAGGTGTAAAACAGCCAAACTTTAACATGTTTTAAGAGCTTAGTTTCAGCATTGACCTTTATAATTAGCTTCTGCTCTGTTTATTCAGAGCACTGAGGTGTAAATGAATAAATCCATCAAGAAAAGCCAGCAGCACAGCAGCAAAGAACATGTTATATAATTACCGACCTTTATTACTGGCAATCTCTCTGAGATCTACGTTGTTCCAGCCAAATTATGAGCACTTTTCTTACACCTCACCAAACAACAGAACACATCGAACCTGTTGAAGCCCCAAAAATTACATTTCACCTGCAGGTGGAGGCTTCACTTTATTATTTATTGATTAGCAGAAAATATGTCTTGATCATCTTCAATTACAAGCCGTCCACCTCAAATATGCCCTGCACAAGAGGAGACAATAAAACCTATAAATACAACAAACATCTCTGCAAGTTTAATGTGTGTAATTTGGATGGTATGTTCATAAATAAAATGTTGCTTTGCTGTTTTTAAAGGAACATTTTCAAGATTGTCTAGAAAACCAGAGCTGCTGCAGCTTTGAAGACTGTTCATTCATGTTGGTTCGTTAAAGTTCAGTAAACCTCCTTAACTTTTAAATAAATACATTTGTTAATAGAAAACCTGTGCAGTAGGTCTGTATGAGCAGACACAACTTACACCTCTGTTCCCAGTTCAGTTAGTGATGTTAGAGTTCACGACGAGACAAAAATATATGCTGGCCAGATTCCTAAATCTGCAGAAAGCATTAAAGTTTCAGCATAACAATCTGAGCAGCAGCCATCTTTAAATCTGTAATCAATAAAACCATGCTGCTGCATGCTCTTAGCAGTGAAGGCAGTTACAGAAATGAAAAAAATATCATAGTTAACTTCAGGAAAGAAAAACAAAATCACTGGGAGGTTTAAATCTGCTAAACTGGGTGTGTGACAGAAAGACTTTAAATCATCCTGCTGGTGGGGGCTTCTGGGAAAAGCCAGAACTCAGTGAAGCAGCACTTTAATGAACCAAACTACTAAAACACATCTGGACTGAGAAAAGCATTCCCACACAGAAAACGTGAGAGATACTTGGCAAACGAAAGCAGCTGATTTATTCAATTAAATAAGGTAGTGGTTATTAAATAAATGAAAGTACGTTTATCGCTACAAAATGACCAGAACTTTGCAACGTGGATCTCTGAAGGGAGGCATTTTGACTTTGTTTAAACAAAATTAAGAACATATTGCTTTTCTCAGCGCCTCGGCCGGGTTCTTCTGCGTCCTGGTAAACAGGTTGGGTTGTCGCATTGTCTTTATTTCAGGCTCATGCACAGCAAGCAGGTCATCCTCTACATGTCAGTGTCAATATTTCTGGCCATTGTGGATTCGCTGTTTGGACTCTGAGGGTTCTGCCAAATCACCTGATGGCAGGACGACCATTGTCCTCGGACCGGAGCTGCTCTCCTGGATGAAAGAGGAGAAACGTGTCTGAACCTGCTGAGATTTTTCCTTCTTAAGATAATATCGACATTCAGTAAGGAATTCTTTTCAGTTTATTTCAGTTTTTCCACCCAGACAATAAAAATAAGCGAGCTTTTTGCTCTCAGACCAGCAGCAACATGTGCACGGTTCAAGGTGAACATTTTCAGAAAGATTATTTTTATTTAAACCGTACATTAATTGCATAATACAACCTGAAAGTTCAACTTTTTTAATGTTCAAGGTATCATTTTCCAGAAATCGATTTTCAAATAAGTTTTAAGTATATTTTCACACTGATTCTTTGCTCTAAAAGGTTTAAATCACTTTCCACAGGACATTTTTAATTAAAGCTAAATAACCAGGTCAAGAGGACATTTGTAGCAGTAAAACCATCCTTTTGTTACCTCAGCTATGTAATTCTTTATTTAATCCAAAACACTGCAGCACAAGTTCTGATGACAGTTGAAAGGACAGGTTACATGTTTTCTAATTTAGAGTCTCTTTATTGGTTCCCTGTAAAATCTAGGATCTCATTTTAAATTTTTGTGCTCTTGATCTATTAGAGTTCAAACAGAAAGGCCAGAAGAAGGCAGAAAATTCTGACATCCAAGATATCATAAAATGCTGAATTTTACAACTGTATTCTAAGTCATTTTATGTTTAAACCCTGTTAGACAGATTAGTCTGTCTGCAGTTGTAACTGAAGAAAGCTGACATGCTAATGTGTGGTTTTTCATGTTCTTCCAATATATGGTAAATTTTTCTACGAATAAAACCAGATAAAGGTTTACGGACGGTGTGCGTCACCTGTGCAGGGAAGAGTGTGGTTGTCGTATCGGGAATTGCTGCTCTGCAGAGCCTCATCCTCAGTGTCGCTGTCACTGCTGGTTGCTGCCACCAACACAGATGACTGATCTACACACAACACAATTTAACATTTAATTTAAAAGATCCTTGTTTGTAAAGTGAAATTAATGTGCAGCCAAACACAAGGGCTGAGTTGGCTCTCTCTCTCTCTCTCTCTCTCTCTCTCTCGCTCCTATTTGTTGTAATATTAAAGAACCACTATTTTTAGGTTTTAAAATAAAAACAAACATAACATTTTGGATTAATTTCTTCTATAGGATGTTAGTATTTGTGGAACATGTTGTTAGAAAGCACAGTCTCCAACCTGATGACAAGAAAAATACATCTAAAACACATATTCATGGAATTACTTGGATTTATTATTGTATCTATATTTAAAAAGGAAAAATAAAAAAGCAAAAATAAGATGCTGAGAAACTGAGCAAATACATTGCTTCTTAAATTTACCAGAGATTCCCACATAAAAAATCAAAACTGTCCCTTTAGTAAAATAACCCAGCGTTGCTAAATAAACTAATAATTTTACATTGATAACTTTGCTTTACTTCACTTGCATGTACAATTAATGAACAAAACAGATTGAAACTAACCAACTAGCATTTATGTTAAAGCAACACGATGGATAGTGCTGACATTTATATAAGTGAACCCACCTTCATCTGACTGTGGAGGAGCAGAAATCCCCTCCAGCAGGGACTGATTGGAGTTTCCTAAACTTTCTGACTTGCACTCCAACACCGCCGCCCTGCAGCAGGAAGAAATGACCGTATTATGTGATGATGTGGAGAAGCGATGTTTACTGCAGCATGAGAAGTGTCTGAGTCGCACCCGAGAGTCCTGCCGCTGCAGGCCTTACTGGCAGTCATGTAGCTCGGTCCTCCCAGAGAAAAGATCTCGTCTCGGGGCCCCGAGGCGCCGTACAGCTGCTGTTCTACCGAGTACTGCGGCTTGGTGCTGGTGGAGGCTTGATCCGACGAGGAGGAGCCCAAAGACACAAGGGGGCAAGTGACAACTTCAGGCTTCAGCACTACTGGAAAAGAAACAAAGGGAATGAAAGAAGATGGAAACACAGTTTTGGTTTAATTGATAAAATATGATAAATAGGGAGAGATTGTACACCAGTAACATGATGCATCAATAATCAATTAAAATGTAGCAGCAGTAAATTCAGATTTGGCCTGAATTCAGATTTAAGAGCTCATAACACAGAGATCCTAAGAGTTTTACAGTACTGTGAAAACATGTTTGTGCCCCAACAGATTTCACACCCAGTTGTTTCGATATCGGATCAAACTAACTTGAGTAAAGCAGTAAAGTAAGTTTTCAAATGATGATTTCATTTACTAAGGGAGAAAAAGCTATCCAAACCAACCAGGCCCTGTGGGAAAAAGTAATTGCTCCCCTTGTTAAATCATGCATTAACTGTGATTAAACTACCTTTCACCACCCAACCCCAGACCTGATTATTATCTGACCTGCAGGTATAATAAATAATTAAAGTAGAAGCTTTCTGAAGGCTAAACAATCTCAAAAAGCGACAAGTCATCTAAAAATCTTCAAAAACAGTCGAAAAACAATGCTATTTCTACTTTGGGATACCAACAAACCCAATGTGGGGGTCCTGATCTGTAACTGGAGAAAGCATGTGGTAGCAGTAGACGTGGTAAACCTTTACAGTAGAGGCTGGTCTCCCAAAATGACTCCAGATCACATCAACAAGTCAACCAGGAGGTCATTAAACAACCCAGAACATCTGAAGCACTGCAGACCTCACTGGCCTCAGCCAAGGTCAGTGTTCAAGATTTAACAGTAAGAAAAAGACTGGGCAAAATAGCATCAATGGGGAAGTTACAAGGCTGACCCAAAAGAACACAAAGGCCCATCTCACACCAAGAGTGTGAACGTTTGGCATTAGGCAACACTGCAGGCAAATGCAGCCCAAAGCCCGACCCTTTTGCCCGTTATCCAACTTTTCACGGCAGTCTTAAAGGCCCAAATCTGTTCACCTCCAAAAAAATACAAGTTGTGCCACTTTCATATGTGGTACAAAATCGAACACGCGTCCGATACGGTCATGTCACATTTCACCCAACTTTCATGTCATTGTTCTGGCTCCGACTACACATCCACACAGACGTCTCTACAGCTGTAGCAGTCACTGCTCCAGTAAAGACCACTGTTAATAGCTGTGCTCCATTTTTTCTCACTGTTCCTCGTCTTGTTATGATGCAGTCATAATATTGTTGGCTCCCATTGCTCAATAACTTAGAGATGCCGGCATCCATGATTACTTCCCTCAACAGTGCGCTGCGGTGTGACGTCAGTATTCTTCTGTACATGCGGGTCGCTATGGGGTCATAAACCGTTTAGATTGAAGTCTGATAGCGGTCGCATTAAATTAGTAGTTTGAACAATCCCTTTAGCCAGCCTCCCAAGAACAAATACAACCCCCAGGTAGATCCGACGGATAGTGCTGAAGGTAGAAAAACGAAAAGTGAACCACCTAAACCATTCAAACTGAACACCAAGATCACGATTTGTCGCTTTCTGGTTGCACTATTTGTAACATTTTGAATCGGCGCCATGGAAGAAGACCCACGGAGGTTCAACTATGGGGAAAAAACAGGATATCCAGACTGGCATTTCCTATAATGCATGCAGACAAAAAGGAAGTTTATAGAGAGAATATCCTTCAGACTGATGAGATAAAAGGCATCGCTGCCCAATGCCAGAAAGTTTAGACTCAGTTACATGTCATAGAACCTCAGGATAAAGACCCAAAACAAACAGCTAAAAGCGCTTAAGAATGGCTGAAAAAAGGCCCTCTGTGGGCTTAGATCTAAATCGCATTGAACACTGAGGGACAATTTTGTTGAGCATGACACGAACATTTTGGTGTAAAAACAAAATAAAAATGAGCGAACCAATCTAAAAAGAATCCGACAACTTGGCAAATTTAAAGTGGGAACTGTTAATATTCAATGCTTTGTACGGGACAAAATTATATATATATGTATACTGTTGTGCAGAAAATAAAACGGTGTTAAGTGACGAGCTGTGCATAGTGTTAAAACAACCCACAGTTTAACGCAGACGAGCCACTCGAGAACCAGCGCCTATTTTCAGTCCTACTCCAGCAGCACAGAGAGCAGAGTGGATGTTTTTAGAGCCGCACTGAAGAGACACTTAAAAACACACAAGTCAAGTACACTCAGCTTTAAAACAGCAAGATTTCCACCACAATGACCCATAGTATGAAGATAAACACCAATTTAAGGCTGCTCTAAACAGCATTTTATTTGATCACAGAAATATTACAGCACTGGCTTAACCAGTAGACAGAAAACACAGTTGCAGCTTTTTTCTCCAACAAACATTATTAGGGTTGAAAAAGAATAAAAAAAAAAGCTGGAGCCTACTGACCCTCTACAGCTCCTATCCCATCTTTAGGATGCAGACTGAGCTCTGCAGCAGCCCCTGCTCCTCTCAGATCTTTCTCCATCTCCTCAGGACTCCTCCTCTTCACAAGCAGAGAGCTGCCACTGCTGTCCAGGACAGGAGACAGAGATTTCCTCGCTGCAAACAGAAAAACATGTTGGGAAAGTCTGGAGGCCTGTGGTGGTCTTAACAAGCGATGGATAAATGTATACATTTTATTGATGTCACCTTTTAAAACAAATAAAATGATAATAATAGCCACGTTCATTTTGACAGAATTATATGAACGGTCTTTGTTGAATTCATAATACATTAAATAAGGGCAGGACACATGAGCATCTTCTCCTCTTTTGTTATATTTCATTTATCATCTAAGAGATTCCCAACCAGAGATCCCACTGCAGAGCTCAGGGGGTGGGTGGTGGGTTTCAACAACAAAAAGACAAACAGACTGTTTTCAAAATGACATTCCTTGCAGACATATTTGGGCTCTACAACCGATCGACGGGTGAGTTGGAAAAATGTCCTGCAGGGTGAAAGAAATGCACACAGAAACACCTAGAGGGTTCGCCCTTGCCTCTTCATGAACAGATTACAACATGCTTCAAGAGGAAGGTTCTGTTCACACCGAGGACAAACAGGACTTCAGCTGTGGCTCAAGTGCCATCAGCTATTCAGAGAGAGAAAAATGATTCCCAGGAGGAACAAAATAATTCTGGATCGTCAAAGCAGATGATGGTGTATCCGACCGACCAGTTTCAGCTTATTCTTCTTCTCAGAAGTATGTGAATGTTGAAGTGCTTAGCCTTTATTAAAGCTTAGAGGTCTCATCTTTTTTCAGACAAATTCAACACGTCGCTAGAAAAGGACAAAAATAAATACAAATAAAATGCAAGAGTTTTCTAAGAATTTATGGCAGTATTTTCACAGCGGTCAGGCTGGATGAATGGATGGATCAATTTAAGGACAGATGGATGAACAGATGGATGGATGAACAAACAGATAAACGGACAGAAGGACAGATGGATGGATGAGAGACGGATGAATGGAAATGTTGGATGGAGGGAAGGACAACTGAATAGATGGTCTTCTGAATGGACGGATGGACGAATAGATGGATTACCAGATGAATGAATGGACTGATCGGTGTATCAAAGGCTGCACAGATGAACGGATTGACTATTGTTTAATAGACCTCTGTGAATATAAGTCGAGTACTCCACCTCCGGGTCTAAAGATCGGGGCCGATAACTGCTCCAACCTGCTTAAAACATGATGTAGTTCATGAGGAGAGAAACTCTCAGCGAGATGAGCCACACACATTCATATTTGCTTCCAGTCTTTAAACACTGGTTCTGCATCACCGCATTTTGCTGTGTAACTGCTTTCAGACATTTCCTGACACGGTACTTACTGGGTCGACAGGCCCTGGGTCGGGCCGCAGCTGCTCTCCCCACCACCTCCAGCTCCAGCTCACCACCCTTGTGACAAGCTGGCAGGTCCGGATTACCAGAATGAGCTGAAACCTCCTCCATGCCGCAGCCACCAGATGGGCCCGGTCCGGGCTCTCCGGACTCCCGCGCCTCCATAACCTGACTCTTGACATCGGCCATCTTGGTGCGGACCTCGGCCATCTGAGCCTTAAGCCGGATCAGGACGCCCGAGTCTGGAGCGGACCGCCGCACCACCTGCGGCCGTCGCTCGCGCTCCTTTCTTGAGTGGGCGTGTGCTGCAGAGAAACAGAACAAACACAAAGACATTCAAAAATGTTTGTACAGTTCTGCATTTGGCTCTGATTGATACATGAGGTGAAGACAGCTTTGCTGTAAAGTTGTGGGATTTTCTGGCTGACTCATTTCCATTTCTACTGACCTTATATTTGCCCTGGTGCACAACAAAGATTAAAGTTATTACTCTCTAAAGGTATTACTTGAATTTTCAGCAAAAGCAAACACTTGCTTGTTTGTGTTTTACATAGTTTTGCTACCATATGTTGCAAAGTAAAGATGCTCTCATACAGTTAATTAGCACCAATGACGGTAAATTTAAATGATCTGTTTAATGTGACTGATAACATATAAACTTTATATTCTTGTTTAAGATACCTGGAAAATATTGTTTTGTAGCTTTCCAGACACTGAGATGGAAAGCTCAGTAACGTTCCCTTAAGCAGGATTCAGACTTTCCTACGATCTCCAGGTCCTCCATGATCGTTTAACATCATTTTGCAGCAATTTATAAAGTCCTTTTTAAGTGTAAAAGCAATCATGACTCAACTGAGGTCTTAGTACTCGGCAAACTCTTTCCACCATCCAACCGCAACGCTGTTACCATGAGTATGAAATCAGGTTTCTGATGGAGGTTTCTGCCCCTCCACCATCATTTTCAGTCTTATTGTGGAGGAGAAAACTCCATCGGGACTTTCAGTAGCTTATCAGCAGCATGAGAAGATGCAGCTGAGGCAGGTTTTCTGTACAGCGCTGCACACCACAGTGCTTTCCATTTAAGCTGAGAAATTTCATTAAAGAGAATGTAGTCAGAAGGAATCATGCGCACAAACTACATTATCTGTGATTTTATCGTTCACATCAAGACATGAAATCTCTTTTTATTAACTTAATGTGTCTATTTGTTAGACATAATATACATAGTTCTTCAGAGTTTCCTCACCTTGTAAAGACAGATGTTTCTCCTCTGCAGATTTGCTCCTGATATTTCATAGTTTATTAGATGTTGGACGTTTGTTTTTAACAGAGTTGCTTTGGTGATGGTGGGGGGGCTTAAAGCTGCTTAAAGAAATAGTTTTTATAACAGCCAAATAAGTGGAGGGAAGCAGCATGGCAGCTGCGCTATCAAAACAGAATATACCTTTCTAATTAGATCCATTACATAGACAGCGCATATCTAACCTTCCCAATTAACGAAATTGATTATTTTTTTCTCATTTTCCCTCCATTTATTAAAAATTTGTTAAATAAGTTCATGTAACACGGTGAGTTAGGTGAGGTTTTGTTCTGGCAATAATTTTAAAACAGCTAAATTTTTGAGTCTTAATTTTTTTCATACAGTTGAAATAAAAAGACATCCTAAAACCTTTTAAATAAATAAAGATAAGCACAAAAGAACTTAAGCCTAAAACGTAGCAACTGTTGAACAAAATCACATTTTACCTCACAGAAACCCTGGGTGTAAGTCAATTTTCTTCACAATGATTATTTTTAACGCTTACTGACCTTGGCTGTGTAGCAGAGACACTGGAGGTCGAGGCTGGAGGCCCCACAGAGACTCTACACTGCTGCGCTCCTTCAGATCCAGCAGCTGGATCAGGATGACTGGGTCTATTTCCAGAAGGCTGCTGCTGCCTGGCCCAACAGCGCCCCCTGAAGGAACAGCAGCAGCTCCGCTCCCACCGCTACTACGACCTGCAGCAGCGAGTCGATGTGATGAGCGCATGCTGGTGCTGGAACCACCTGATGATCAGAAAGCCCGACAGCGCTTCAGGTTCACACGTCTCTGCTTTTTATGCAGAGACGTGTGAACCTCATGGTTTCACTTTACCAAGTATCAAAAAAAAAATGTCTATGTATTTCTCATTTGTCCACATTAGTCTATGCTGCTAAATGCATTGGATTATTATTATTATAATTCTTTTCAAACAAAATCTAAAATATTCATTGAAATCTGAAATTCAAGCTGCAAATTCTGTTTTTAAAGAACCAATGTGAAGTTAAAACCTACTAGACAGTTGCAGCTACAAACGGGCAGCACCATCTCTCTGTTTCACTCAAACATGCTCACACAGGGAACAAGTGTTTCTATATCAGCAGGCAGCGCAGAGAGCACAGTGATCCAGCAATGACTCATCTTCTTCATGCCTTTCAACACCAACACAGTCAAACACACTGAGGAGCAGCTATGGGGCCTGTCATCCATCACTCTTTCCATAACAAGAACAATTTCAACTCCAGAACAGCAGTGGATGTCTTTGATTGCCTTAAATGAAGAGAACATGTGGCCTTCAGGTACATATTTGAAGGTTACAGCCAAATTCTCTTGGAGAAATCATGGATTAGCAAAAAAATAGAGCAAATGCACATTTGTTGTCTTTAATAAGACCCATTTCACTAAGCCACTCTTATAAATGAGAAAGATCGGAGAACATGCTATTCAAGTAACAATGTTCATACAGAAGGACATAGGTGTCCAGTCCTCGATGGCTGGAGTTCTGCAACTTTTAGATGTGTCTCTCTGTCAACACATCCGAATCATAATTAGGTCATTAGCCGGACTCTGCAGAACTTCAGTGAATAAGGAAGTAATTCAGTCCTTTGATTCAGGTGTATTGGACTTGGGTCACATCTAAAAGCCGTCTACATCTACACGTAAAGCGATACAGAAGGGCTAGACTAGTGATCCAGGATTTTCTTTCAGCCACACCAATGAGGATGATAGCAAGAAAGGCAAAAAGAAATAAAAATCAAAGCTCACCCTGATGCCTGGATCGGAGTTTGGGTTTTTAAAAAGACGTGCAGGACTTGAACATGTCATACTGTGCAAGCTCGACATGACAGTAACTCCTGTCGCACAGCAAGATGGAAGATGTCAAATCCACGACAGATTGATGCAGCACAATCACATCAGACAGATCCGACAAGCACATCGGTTATGGTTGAGTTTATTATTAGAGTCGGATGCTGAAAAGAGGGAGATGAGGAGGAGAGAACAGAGACAGCTGCGGCTGACTAAAACAAGAACAATAATGAGACGACAGACGATGAGGCAGAAAATATCTGACTCCTACTTGAATCTTGCTGCAGGTCGCCTCTGGTCAGGAGAAACTAAATCAGCGGACGATGCATCTATCATGCTGAATGACCACAGAGCAGCAGTTATAGCTCACGACCAAGGATTTTCTATCATGATTGAAAATTTTGCTGAAGATGGCCTTTAAACACACAGTGTGAACTTAGCTAATAATGGCGTCCTGTAGTTACTGTGTCCCCAGAACAACCACCGGATACTATCTACTACTTTTCTATGGGCTCTACTTTGGCCGACTCCACTCAGCCAGTTTCGCGACTGTTTCCATTACTGGCTTTTCCCCTTTTTTTTTTACTTTGCATGTTTGTACTGCACACTTATCTCATGTTTGGTAGACTCACACCAAACCATAAGACAGCGAGGGTTAACAGCAGCACAGCACACAACCTTGACGACTGGAGGCGCGGCTTCAACCCGTAACTGCAGCTGTCAGTGAGTAAATGGAGACACAGCTGCTTCTGTGCAGACTGGAGCGAGATCAGGCCGAGTGGAGCCAAGCGGTGCTGGAACCGTAAATGGAAAAGAGGCATATACCAACTGGTTGCTTGGGAAGACTGACAGGAAAGGCCTTTTCTGTTGTACCATCACAAAAGTCAACATCTGACATTTGCTAAATGGTTCTGATACTTTAACTGAAACCCTGTGCTTTGGTGAGATGACAGATGAGTTCTTCAGAAACAAGCTCTCCAGATGAGTTTAGTTGGAAACAAAGGATGATTACGTGATGAAGAACCTCATGCCTACAGTTAAGTACAGTGGAGGATCTGTGAGGCTGTGGGCCTGTTTCTCTGCCAAAACCATGATTGATTTTAATAATTATTTCTCAAAAGGTTTTTCCCCTCACTAAAGAAATGAATTTTTCCAATAATTTCCAGTTTGAGGCTATGCTATGACTCATTTATTTTTCCATACATGTTTAGCTCTCATATATTCCTTTTTTTAAGAAAACTGGCAGCAGAACAATCTAAGGCCATAAATCTATAGCAATTAGTCAGCCAAACACAGCTTTAATTATTGTTAAACACTTTAGATTAGTTCTTTTAATGAATCCTTAAAAACGTTCTAGAAATGTTTTATAGTATGGAGCCTCTAGAAAATTAGCAGTCCTATAAGGAAGTTCTTATAAAGCCTCTATTATTACAGCTTATTGCAGTCTAGAACTGCTGGAGCCAAAATTAAGTTTAAGGATTGGATGAAACACTGAAGAAATGAACCGAAGAGAAAAAAGGAAGAGGATACACAATTCTGCTTTTATATGACAGGTTGAAAGATTTATGAACCCAAAAGTGGAGCTCTAATAAAAAATGGCTGCATTATAAAAAGCAATTATTCCTCACAGCATGCACTCTGAAAACAGACAAACACTGGACGTGCAGAGGTCTATTTATAAGGCGCACGCGTGTAGCTCTGAGCTGCATGACTCTCTGCTCAAGTCCTCCAGGGCCTCATAGAAGACAATAAGGACAGAGATGCTACCAAACAGCAGGGTTAATAGCTGTGGGAGTCAAGCATCCAATGAATCATGTAAAATACCTGCTGTTTGGATTATACCTGTGGCTCCGGCCAGGTCTTCAGAAAGCTCTCCTTCTTCTGCCTCCAGGTTTCCGATGAAGTCCACATCATTTTCCCCTGACCTGAGGAAAAATTACAGGTGACTTTAAAACCTTATTTCATCCCCGTCAAAAAGCAAGAAATGAGACCAAAAGTTTATTTCTGAATGATTTTTAAAAGGTGAAACACTAGGAACGACGTTCCACTCACATGGTCTCCTCATCTATGTCGTTCTCTTCTGTGTTGCTAGTGGCCGTGGAGCTTCCTGAGGTACTGCTTCCGTCCAGCGGGTTCACCTCCTCCTCGGTGAGACAGTCCACCTCCAAGTCTCCGTCCGACAGCTCCTGAATCACAACCAATATTCCATGATTTGCATAATTTTCCATATTCAAATGTACAGAAATCTCTGTCCTACTTGTCCAATTATTAATGTATAGATGCACAAAGTTGATTGTGGATTCATGGTACGTACATTATTTTGCCAAAAGTATTGGGTCCCACAACCAAATCAATGAATTCTGGTGTTCCAATCACTTCCATGGCTGCAGGTGTATAACGTTTGGTATGGAGAAACTTGACTAACCTACCCAGAGTCCTGACCCTAACCCTCCTGAACACCTGTGAGATGAATTAGAGCAGAGGCTGCAGTTCTGATTTTCTCCTCTAACTATGAACACACTCCTCAACCTATTGGAAGACGTTTCCAGAACAGTTAAAGTTGCTGTTGCTGGCGACGGTGGGTCCATCAACTAATTGGACCTTATAGATTAAGAATAGGATGTCATCAAAGTTCATATACATGTAAAACGTAGACAGGCAAATACGTTTGGCAATATATTGCATTCCTACAATGGTCAAGCTGTGATATGGAAGCTGAAAGGAGACAGGCAGCCAGGAAGGAATGAAGGGAGAACGGATGGACAGAGATCTGATTGTTCGTTGCAGTCTGGACCTGTCCTGCTTAGTGGATGAACCAAACCACACAGTGATAGATGTGCACAAAACAGAATGAATTGTACTTAGTGAGTTGCTGCAGGAAGTACAGTCTCTGCTGTTGCTTTTTCCAAATAGTGTCTATTGCCCCTTTTCCATTAGTAACTACTGTACTCAACCCAGGTTGGTTCGGCTCTACGCGGTTTAGTTCGTTTTCTATTACAATTAAGTACCATGTCAATGTGGGTGGGATCGTCAACAGCAAGGCGGCCCCACAGTCCGAAAAAGTAACGTAATGTCGTTTATAGCGACACAAACACAACAACATCTATGACTGAGAGTAAGCTAACGCTAACCAAATAATAATGGTCATTTACACAATAAGCCCAGCATACGATTCAAGATATTAACGGTTAAAGAAATTAGTTATTAAAATATGCTGTGACTAGTGACCCCCCTAACCAATCAGTGAACGACAGTCGTCTGACGTCACGTTTTTAGCACGACTCGGCACGGTTGGAACAGCATTGAATCATGTTCTAAAAATAGTAACGGTTCCACCTAACAGTAGCCTATAAAGCAAGTAGAGCCATATCAAACCACGCTTAGTAGGGACCAGTGGAAAAGGGGCACATCTGTGAGGACCAGTTCAGGTCCCACGAAAGGATGGTTCCTAGAAACCAGAAGTGATCCACAGTAGAGGGAGGAGCTTAAAAAAGTCATTAAAAATCCCCCTAATTTACATGCAGTAATGATATGACAAGGAATCATGGGCAGGAAGTATTACTGTAGGATGATTTCACAAAAGTTTAAAGTCAGGATACAGTCGAGTCCGACACTAAACCTTACAGGCCTGCTGAGTCTTGCTTTAGTGTTTGAAAACTGCAGTCTGGACAAACCCTGAACCATTCCTGATTGTGACAAATTTACAAGGCCTTCTTATACAGCAGGAATCTGACGCAGTATTATTTAGGTCTCACATTTGAGTCATCATGCTGCGTTCTCTCCTCTTCTTCTCCTTTCTTAGAGTTGCTCAGAGTGGTCTGGGCGTCGTCGTCACTTTTCACCGAGCGAGGGTCTCTCTCAGACATTGCGGTGCCTGCAACGAGCCTCAGGTTGGGGGGCGAGGAGCTGCGGGACGTCTGGCGGCGAAACAACTCAATGGCCAGCCTCTGACATCAGACACATGAATTAAACAGGTTATCTGATGGAACCACGAGGCTGAGCAACAAAACATTCAGTTCACGACATGCCTCCTTCAAGTTGTTGATCTGTTGGATGTAGCCGCTCTGAGCCGACTCCAGCTGGCTAATGTACCAGTACTGATCTCTGCACTTCTGGAAGAACGTAGGTGAGCGAACCTGGTAGCTGCACAACAGAAAAAAAAAAAAAAAAAAAACACAAATTAAATGCTGCTATTTATTAAAAACCACCAGAATTGTTTCATATCATCAGAGCAGAAAGGGATGCCACAGAGTCATATCTGAGCTCACCGGAGGACCAGCGTGTCGGTCTGCATGTTCAGGTAGCCCTCGCTGGCCAGCAGGTCCAGTCTGAAGAAGCGGTTGTAGCCCCAACATTCACCAACCTCGAAGTCTGAAGCAAACTCTCGGATGATGTTCTTGGTCGGGTCGCTGGAGGCCTGGTGGACCATCTCAACACGGTACTCATATCTAAGCAGATCAGGGACACTGTTCACATCTTGGTACCGAATGCACTAATATTTGGGTGTTTAAGACCTTAAAATTATTTAAACACAACAAATTAAATAATCCATTGGGTTTCCATCGATTGAATGTGATCCAATTGATTGTTAACAGGCTTCCAACAACAGCAAAACGTCACAATCTTTAAAATCTAAACATACCAGGGATGTCCTGCTATAACCTCTACACATTATTTGGTTGCTATAACCAATAAGGGTTTTCCCAACAATCCAAATGATTTTCTACCCTTTAGAATGATGCTCACAGTCAAATAGTGACTGTATCGGCTGGTTACAGCTTCGTTCCCGTCTGTGTGTTATGTGACCTGCTTTGCACGCTGTGCTTGGTGCTGGGATTCCTGTTGGTTTACAGGAGAGGTGCTCAAAACAGAAGAACAGCTTCTGCTGTAATATTTGTCAGCACAAATGTAACTGAAATCACACTGAAATAGGATAGAAGCTGAATTATCAAGGAGTCACATCAAAACATAGAGCAGGGAGGCCATCAGTAGCCTAGCTCTCAAGCTGCCCAGCAGAAAAATGTCGTCACGAGAAGCAACACGCGGGTTTACCGAGGACTGTAGATCTGCTGACTCATGCATATCTTTAGGAAGAAATCAGCGTCTTGCCGGAGACAACCCCAATACTGACATAGAAGATGTAATACTGATTCAATATTGTGTGATTTAACTGCATTTTAAAGCTAGGCAGTTGTCAAGGATATACATGGCATTATTTTATTGTAGCATCCAACTGAAACTGTGTCAGCAAAAGCCTGTTGTTAAAGTACTCAAAAAAATCTAGATCAGGACAGACCAAACCGACATTTATTTACTTACTTTATCTAAATCACTCATAGTGCAACAACATAATTCCCCTTTTGGGATTAAAGGTCTTTTCTTCCATTAAATTCAAATCCTCATAACATCACAACACTTTTTCTAAACATGAAGTGGTCATGGCGCGGCCGTCATGAATTATATAGTCAGTGTGTAGAGAAGAACAAACAGACTATACTTTGACAACAAAACAGCCAATTTGTTTCTAATTATCAGCAAAGGTTAAAGTTGTAGTATAAAGCATCATGCAAACACAAAACAAATGAGGCAAATCTGACCTTTAATTTAGGTTCTGCTCATTATATAGAAACTCAAAGCATTTCTTCTGACCTGGCCATCAGTGTGTTTATTTTAATGTGGGTTCTTAGCAAACATACTTTGGATTTAAAGATTTTCTGCCCAAGGATAACTCAAATATTTAAAAAGGAAAGTTATTATTTAAGGAAGTGTTTCCTCTGATTACCAGCTCCATTTTAGATATGATTAATCTATCTTTAGTAAATGGATCAGAACCACAGGCTTTTAAGTTAGCTGTAATTAAACCTTTACTTAAGAAACCTTCGCGTGATCAAAATGATTTAATAAATTACAGACCTATATCCAATCTTCCATTCTTATCTAAAATTCTTGAGAAAATAGTTGCTAATCAAATGTGTGAGCATTTATACAGCAATGACCTGTTTGAAGAGTTTCAGTCAGGTTTCAGAGCTCATCATAGCACTGAAACAGCTCTGCTGAAAGTCACTAATGATATTCTTATGGCCTCAGATAATGGACTTGTGTCTGTTCTGGTTCTGTTAGATCTCAGTGCTGCATTTGATACAGTCGACCATAATATTCTCTTAAAAAGGCTGGAATATGCTGTAGGGATCAGGGGAACAGCGCTAGGCTGGTTTAAATCTTATCTGTCTGACAGATTCCAGTTTGTTCATGTAAATGATAAATCATCTTTAAACTCCAGGGTTAATTGTGGAGTACCACAGGGTTCTGTACTTGGGCCAATTCTCTTTACTATATATATGCTTCCAATAGGTCAAATTATCAGGCAGCATAGGATAAATTTTCACTGTTAGGCTGATGATACTCAGGTTTACTTATCCATAAATCCTGATGAGCCCAACCAGTTAGATAGACTACAAGCATGTCTTGAAGATATAAAAACTTGGATGACTTTAAATGTTTTGCTTCTAAATTCAGACAAGACAGAAGTTGTCGTCTTTGGACCGGAGTCTTTAAAAAAGAAACTGCTTAGTCAATCACTTAACCTGGATGGCTTTAATTGACCTCCGATAATAAAGTAAAAAACCTTGGTGTTATTTTTGATCAGGACATGTCATTTAAATCCCATATTAAACAGGTTTCTAGGACTTCCTTCTTTCATCTCCAGAACATTGCCAAAATTAGAAATATCCTGTCCAGGAGTGACGCTGAAAAACTAGTCCATGCATTTGTTACTTCAAGGCTGGACTATTGTAATTCTTTACTATCAGGATGTCCACAAAATGCAGTTAAAAGCCTTCAGCTGATTCAAAATGCTGCAGCAAGAGTTCTGATGAAAATTAAAAAGAGAGATCATATTTCTCCTATTTTAGCTTCCCTTCATTGGCTCCCTGTTAAATCCAGAATAGAATTTAAAATTCTCCTCCTCACATATAAAGCCCTTAATGATCTAGCTCCATCATATATCAGAGATCTGATTGGTCCATATGTTCCTAACAGAGCACTTTGTTCTCAGACTGCAGGTTTACTGGTGGTTCCTAGAGTCTCTATAAGTACAATGGGAGGCAGATCTTTTAGTTATCAGGCTCCTCTCCTGTGGAACCAGCTCCCAGTTTTAGTCCGTGAGGCAGACACCCTGTCTACTTTTAAGGCTAGGCTTAAAACTTTCCTTTTTGATAAAGATTATAGTTAGAGTGGCTTAGTTTATCAGGGAGGAAGTCTTCCTCCCTCCCTGTTGGTTGGAGTAAGGGGGAGTCAGGTTTAGCCTAAACCGGCTCAGTTATGGTTGAGGTGCAAACACACCCTCCATTTCTGCTACCTGTATGACCCATTCTCTTTTCCAATGGTTATAATCAGTCTGACAGAGAGAGGTATCCCAATCCTTGTGGTTTTTAGTATAACAATGACCATCAGTGGGACCCTTTGTGGGGTTCCTTTTGACGACATTGTTGTAAATAAGCGCCGTTTAACTAAATAATCTGAACTGAAACTATCTGTGTAGTTATGCTGCTATAGGCTTAGGCTGCTGGAGGACATAACAACCACTTTCACCCTCTTTGCTACATTCTCACACTACTCTCCAATTTTGCATTATTTGCTGTAATTTCAGCTTTTAACTTTGTTCTCTCTATTCTCTTCCTAGAAGCTACACCTGGCCTGGCTCTGTGTCTACCTGTGACACCTTTCTGGAGAGGGGAATCGTCCGAGCTTCTGCTGGCAACAACTTAATGCTCACCTTCTATAGATGATCCACATAGCCCTGTCTTTTAGTGTTTAACCCTTTCTCTCTCCTAGACATGGCGATTGACTGAGCTTCTACTGTGACTAACTCTATGTGCTCTCTTTCAGACTCTAACCTTGAAAACTGGCTCAGAGTTTATCTGTTCTTTCTTTCTAGATGAAACGACTAAAGGAGCTACCTCCATTAACATTTACTTTTCCTTCCCATAGAAAGTACTCCTGGATCAGTGCTTCTTTGTTCTTTTTGTGTCTCTGCTCTGTTCTCTCAAACCCCCAGTCGGTCGTGGCAGATGGCCGCTCACACTGAGCCTGGTTCTGGTTCTGCTGGAGGTTTCTTCCTGTTAAAAGGGAGTTTTTCCTCTCCACTGTCGCTACATGCATGCTCAGTATGAGGGATTGCTGCAAAGTCAACGCCAGTGACTGTCCACTGTCTCTACATGCTCATCCAGGAGGAGTGAATGCTGCAAGTCACTGACTGGATGCAATCTGCTGGGTTTCCTTAGATAGAAAAACATTTTATCCAATTTGAATAAATAACTGAATCTGACTGAACTGTTCAATGGTTAGGATTAATAGGAATGTATGAACCTGACTGTTGTGAAGAACCTTGAGACAACATGTGTTGTGAATTGGCGCTATATAAATAAAACTGAATTGAATTGAAAAGTATTTTCAAAGAATCTAATGAAAAAGGCAAAGTGCATCTGAAAATCTAACTTCTCTGTCAGAACAAGGGAAAATCAGTTCTGTTTTTATTTTCCATTTGTTATGATGAAAAGATGCATGTTAAAATTGAAAATCGTTTTCTGAAAAACGATTTTAAATTTGTATGAAATTAGAAATCTGAAAAGAGAAGGTGTGTTTGTTGGAGAAATGATTCCTACTTTGATGTTTCAGGAAGCCCAGCAGACAGTTCGAGGAACACAGACAGATAGTTTCCACGGACGACGCCGTTTCCGTCCTGAGGAAATACACGGTAGTTACCGGCTTTCAACAAGATGCTCCACATTTCTTTTCCCAATTACCCCAAATGCACTAACCCACCAAATACACTTTAAAACTTTGGCAACAGGTCAGATGGTTTCAGACTTACTGGGTAGACTTTAAGTCTCCAACAGAGGCCAGATATCTGCAGAGGAGGACTGTAGACCGGGTCGGCCCGCTGCCTCAAAGTGCTATAGGTGAAAAATACACATCAAACCAACAGGGACATGAACACAATGTGACATTTCACATTTTTAATCTCCAGTGAATATTTGATAATTACAATTAGTGTGGACGGAGCAGCTCGGGCTACAGCTGATGAAGACGTTAAGTGTTTGTTAAAAAAGGGATAAAAGTTTGGTAAAAAAGTAAATAAGCCACATTAAATAAATGGGGAAAACATCCAACGCTCACACACATATCCAACCAAGACCTCCACATTACAGGTAAAGATGTGTGCGAAGCTTAAAAATGAATTAATCTTTCATTGTATTAGCATAATCAGACACTGAAAAAACATAGAATAATCCAGGGTTTAATTTGATATCAGTTATTTAGTGGAGAAACAATCGTATGTTGGTACCACTAAAAATCTCAGTGAAATAAATGTACCTAAATATAGACTTTACTTTAAATTGATCAGAATGTTGAGGAGCTTTTAATTACTAAAACAAGACTTCTTGTTTTCAGCGGGTATAAACATGATGTGGCACTCTTCAAAGTAGGAAAGACAACAGAACATGTTATTCAAGTAAGGTAAATTTGCATTTCTATGCTTTAGAATAGAAATGGCTACAAATAAATCTCCACAGTTCCGAGCAAAGAGTGGCATCTTGAGGTCACCAAGGCTCCATAGCAACCATTTAGCAGTTATCTACATATCAACTGGTGCATGGAGGCCATGCCAGGAGAGATCCTTTTCTCTCTTACCATCACAAACGTAAACATGTGGAGTTAGCTAAACACTACTGGGAATTCAGCTGGAACTGTGTGCTTTGGTCAGATGGGGGTAAGATGGAGCTTTTCAGCAACAAACACTCACTCCAGGGTGGGCCTCGTGTAAAACAAATAGTGAATATGTGGAAAACCACATCATCCCAACTGTTGAGCATAGTGGAGGATCTGTGATGCTGTGCTGTGGGACTGCTTCTCTTATATATTGCCATGAGAACCCTGTTAGATTGCATGGGATCACTGACACCTCGTCAGTGTCTCAGTATGCTCCAAGCTGATGATGAAATACTCTGGGAACAGATGAGCAAAAGGAGGTTGTATAAAGTATTAACAGAGTGTTCAGTAATTGTGGCGCTGCTGATCTTGTTAAAAAACATTTGATTTAGATGGAAAAGTCATCCTCTAAAAGGAATTCGCTCAAATGCTGGATTTGGTCCGTGCAAATATTGAAGCATTTTGGTCTGCTTTCTTAGATTATCACCAGACTGACTACACTTTAATCACATCCGTATTTCATTCCTTTATAATTTATTTTAGCTTAAATAATTTAGGCAGAGCTCACGCTACGCCCTTATTCTACACCCTCATTCAGTCTGTCAGTAAACTGCTTGCTGCTCAAGCTGTGAAACAAAGTTTTTACACCATTTTAATGTTTCTACTAGAAGTTACAGAATTTTATGAAGGACTAGAGACAAAAATGAAAAAAAAAAGTTAACGGAGTAATAAAGCTCCTTTCATAACAGAGGGATTAAAACAGCCTAAATAAAGATTTACCTGAAGTTGACGAGTACAAAAGTGCTGGAGTCATAGGCAGGAACCAGCTCACTACAAACGACACAGACATTACAAGTTATTGAATGCATTCAGATAGGTGAGAGCGACATTTGTAACAAGCCATGAAATTTGCTGAATGTGTGTATTTTGTTTCCACTCCCAGGTTACCTGGTGAAGTCTGGGGGGACCGGCGTGGTGACGAAGGACTGCATGGGTTTACGGTGGACCTGCTGGAACATGAGCAGGATCTCTGGGCTCTTAGAGATCAGTTCACTCTTACTGCACGAGTGAAGCTGCTCAACACAAACGTATGCAAACACAAAGGTCATGCTGCGAAACCACTCAAATATAAATCTAAAGTTGTGTGTTGATAAACCTGTCAACTTTCTGTTATGAATCTGTTCTATCAAACAGTCAACAGTCCACATTTTTCTGGTTCCATATTTGTAGAGTACTTAGTACATCTTTGGACAATTTTTAAAGAATAAATGAAAAATTCATCAGGAATTAAAGCATATTTCTACTCTGGTCAGGATTTAACCATGAAACCTGCAAAACACCATAGAATGAAAGGATGTGGACAGATGGATGGATGATGGATGGATGGATTAATAATGGATGGATGGATGGACGGACGGACGGACGGACGGGTGGATGGATGGATTAATAATGGATGGATGGACGGACGGATGGATTAATAATGGATGGATGGACGGACGGACGGACGGGTGGATGGATGGATTAATAATGGATGGATGGACGGACGGATGGATTAATAATGGATGGATGGACGGACGGATGGATGGGTGGATGGATGAATAATGGATGGATGGATGGATGGATGGATGGATGGACGGATGGATTAATAATGGATGGATGGATGGATTAATAATGGATGGACGGAAGGACGGACGGATGGATTAATAATGGATGGATGGACGGACGGATGGATGGGTGGATGGATGAATAATGGATGGATGGATGGATGGATGGACGGATGGATTAATAATGGATGGATGGATGGATTAATAATGGATGGATGGACGGACGGATGGATGGATGAATAATGGATGGATTAATAATGGATGGATGGATGGATGGATGGATGGATGGATGGATGGATGGACGGACGGATGGATGGATGGATGGATTGATGGATGGATGGACGGACGGATTAATAATGGATGGATTCATAATGGATGGATGGATGAATAATGGATGGATGGATGAATAATGGATGGATGGATGGATGGACGGATGGATGGATGGATGGATGGATTAATAATGGATGGATGGATGGATGGATTAATAATGGATGGATGGATGGATGGACGGATGGATGGATGGATGGATGGATGGATGGATTAATAATGGATGGATGGACGGACGGATGGATGGATGGATGGATTAATAATGGATGGATGGACGGACGGATGGATGGATGGATGGATGGATGGATGGATTAATAATGGATGGATGGACGGATGGATTAATAATGGATGGATGGATGGATGGATTAATAATGGATGGATGGACGGACGGATGGATGGATGAATAATGGATGGATTAATAATGGATGGATGGATGGATGGATTAATAATGGATGGATGGACGGATGGATTAATAATGGATGGATGGATGGATGGACGGATGGATGGATGGATGGATTAATAATGGATGGATGGATGGATGGATTAATAATGGATGGATGGACGGATGGATTAATAATGGATGGATGGATGGATGGACGGATGGATGGATGGATGGATTAATAATGGATGGATGGATGGATTGATGGATGGATGGATGGATGGATGGACGGATTAATAATGGATGGATTCATAATGGATGGATGGATGGATGGATGAATAATGGATGGATGGATGGATGGATGGATGGATGAATAATGGATGGATTCATAATGGATGGATGGATGGATGGATGAATAATGGATGGATGGATGGATGGATGGATGGATGGATGGATTCATAATGGATGGATGGATGGATGGATGAATAATGGATGGATGGATGGATGGACGGACGGATTAATAATGGATGGATTCATAATGGATGGATGGATGGATGGATGAATAATGGATGGATGGATGGATGGATGGATGGATGAATAATGGATGGATGGATGGATGGATGAATAATGGATGGATGGATGGATGGATGGATGGATGGATTAATAATGGATGGATGGATGGATTGATGGATGGATGGATTGATGGATGGATGGACGGACGGATTAATAATGGATGGATTCATAATGGATGGATGGATGGATGGATGGATGAATAATGGATGGATGGATGGATGGATGGATGAATAATGGATGGATGGATGAATAATGGATGGATGGATGGATGGATGGATGAATAATGGATGGATGGAACAGCTGTTTCAGGATAATTTGGAATGATTTATTTAACGTAAACATTTCACAAGTTTTCCTTATAATCATGCAAGACTTCTAGAACAAGACTGTATGAATATAATCTATAATTAAATGTAGTGTTTTTTCCATTACACATAGGTAATGGAAAATTAGGAGACATTAGTACAAATGCTTTTAAGGAATATATTGTTCAGAAACAGCCAGTTACTTAATTCATAACAATTACAACAGAAGCTTCCAGCTAAATGAATGAATCAGGGTGATTATGATAGAACAGTGTAATCACACAGCATGACAAAGTAGTTTCTGGATTATTTGGATACCAATGAATGGAGGCTTTGATCTGTAGTGAACAACGGACCTGATGCTCCACCTCCTGCAGCAGAGACTCCAACAGCTCCGTCTCTTGGGTCAAGGACGTCTTCTGGCCTGTTGGGGAGGAGAACGCATTTCTATTTTCAGTGTGCTGAATCTGGGCCCAGATGGAGGGCTGCTGAGTGTGTGAGTGGGCGGCGGTGCAGGTTGTGTATGTGGGCGCTACTGAGAGCAGGCATCCGCTCGCTCCTGATAAATATTTCATATGTGTATTAGTCGTGTCTATAAATGGCAGCTCCGCAGCTTTCAGCACGGAATCGAAATGTTTGGTTGAAGGGAGAAAAAAGGCTGGACCTCGGGTCATGTTTTAACGCAATAACAGTCGATCTTTTCAGACGTGTAACACAAAACAAAATGCTTCAACGTGACTGCTGAAAAATTACTGGGCATTTTGATCCTGAGCCTCTCGAGTTCATCATGTCAAACAAACAGAAGCAAGTAGAAAGTTCACCTGACAACTATTTCACCTTCTGAGAAAGAGTCTGAAGAATCAAATCAATCAAAAGTACATCCTCTTTCAATTCTTGGGTCTTACATATCAGGACATCATGAAAATACTCTTTATAAGGTTGTTTGAATCTAACATCTAGTGTAGAAAAACAATAGATTACCCCATATCATTACCTTTTAAGCAAAGATGAGTTACTTTGGTCCAAACAATTTTTAGTACGTCATTTTGGATTGAGAATAATTATTCACAAGTAAGAAACTTTTAGGACGACTGCCAGTTCTTCCCCAAAGGTGGTCTTCTCAGCACAGTCACAGTTTGCACCTCTCACAGAAGATGCAAAAGAACAAGAGCCTCTAATAATTCTCTACAGGCCTGCAGCAGCACATTTAAATGTTAAGGTAATCATAAGTTAGAAAAGGACTCAACAAGTATGGCTGGGGTTGAAGGGTTGCTTCTCGTCTTTCATATAAACATGGCAACTTGACTTATATCTGCAAGGTTGCATCTGAATAATTATGTAAATTCTGGTACAATGTCCTTTCGACACATCAAACTGGAGATGTTTTCAGGAAACCAAACACACCACATCAATGCAAACACCTCATGCCAACCGTCAAGCACAGCGGAGGAGGACTCATGATCTGGGCTTTCTTTGTAGCCACATGGACACCTTGCAGTCACTGAGTCCACCATGACCTCCTCTGTATACCAAGGTATTCTAGAGTCAGATGTGAGGCTATCTGTCCGGGCCATCAACAGGACCGTGATCCCAAACCCAGCTGTGAATCTACAACAGCAGGACTGAAAAACAAAAGAATCAGGGTGTTGTAATGGACCAGTGAGAGTAAAGGGTGCAGAAATGAATAGAAGCAACGCTGGCTTCGTTTTGATTTAATAAACAATGATCGTGTTGAATCTGTTTTTGGTGAACATCAAAAACAAAAAACATGACTTGGCCCAGTGCTTCCATGACCTTTGGAGGTCTAAGAAGAGATCATGTTGGCTTATTTAATGTCCCCGATTTAATTTCAGAAACATAACAACGACAATGTTCTGCTGCTTCCAGATCAGTTTTAGCTCATGTGTGCAGGCGTCCTACCCATGAGAGTGATGAGTTTGTTCTTCAGCTGGTTGTCCAGACGGGCGATCATCATTTCCACCGCGTTTCGGATCTCCCTGACCCTCTCATCCTTCGCTCCCCTCACAGCCTCTACGTTTCTCTCCTGAGAAAGCAACCACAAAAACAAGTCAGAGTGTGCCCTCTAGAGGATGCCGAGTGTAAATACACTGAGTAAAGCTTTAAAAAAAAAAAAAGGTACGTGTTGCTATGTTGTTGCAGTAAATGTGTGGCTGAATTTCATAAATAGGGACCACTCCCACAACTGACTGAGGTTAGGGGTTTCTGCAGCTTATTCATAATGTAAAAAGTCAGTAATAAATATTTCGATCCTGACTAACGCAATGATTTAGGCTGCTTCCTCACTTGCGCTCAATGACACAAGCTAAGAGAAACCTAAAAGGAGATTTTTACAGACTTTTTGATTCCAGCTTTCAACATTAAATGGGTCATTAATTGTCACTTATTTCATGTGGAGTCATGCGGTTTTCTGAAATGCTCCATTTGCTTTAGGGGGAAGCTCAAGAATCATTTATCTCGCACATTAAACAGGACATTTAGTTTTTAAAATGAGCATCAGACCAAAAACAACTCCCTCTCAGTCATATTTTATGTCTGCTCTAGTGTATTGTTCAATATTTAACACTAAAATGCACCACAGAAGAACAAACATATTTTTTCCAACAATAAACGGCAGCTCTAAGATGTGTTTGGTTGGTCCATTTCATTGCACGCTGAATCTGCAGAGCTACCATCCCCAAAAGACCAAAACAAACATTTACTTTACTTTCTTGATGTTTTATTTTTCATTCAGGCTTGAGAAGTTATAAAACTTCACATATTCACAACTACATCATAGATATTAGTAGATATAAAAGTTCTCCTAAATCTGTACCGGTTTGTGAAAAATAACAGATTAAGCTAATATCTAAAGCTCTCCACACCAAATTAATGCAAGACAGACTGGTAATAATGAAGCCAAAGACTTTGAACGCTCACACGCTTGTGGCAGATATAAGGCAAGCCCAATAGTTATAATAGCATGCTTATGGCAAGTTGTTTGTGAATTGATGTTATATGCTGGTCATAATAATTAGCACTTGTCCACGGACGGTTGTGTCCAGGTCTTATGCTTAATAACACACCAAGCACAAAACACCACTGGAATCTTAACATGCGCCACCTAGTGTTCAAACAGTGCAACAGCAGGAGACTAACAGCTGAACCTTTCATAGACTTTGTAGTTTGGAGGAGTTATTCAGCTCTGTAAGTAAGGGTCAAATTACCTGACATGCAATATCACTGTTACATTTCATTCATTAGTAATTTTATAATAAGAAAAATACGTTTCAGTGTAATCAAACATTTTGTTGGACATACTGTATGGCCCACAGGGCTTATTTTAAAGCGCAGAAACATTCTGAAATGTTCTTAATCTTAAAGTGAATTTAACAGTATAGAAATCCTGCCTTACTGTACATAGTCTGCTACCTTAGAGACCCCTTACTACCATAGGTGGGTTATTTGTATGTCCCAATTTCCTGTGAGGGTTATTTTCTGTTAAAAAAGGAAAAATAAAATTAGCATATGTTTCTTTTTGCTGTTGTTGTACCAGATCCATACCGAGCCGTAACCCAAATACAGGTCCTTCTCAAACAATTGGCATATTGTGATAAAGTTCATTATTTTCCATAATGTCACGATGAAAATGTAACATTCATATATTTTAGATTCATTGCACACTAACTGAAATATTTCAGGTCTTTTATTGTCTTAATACGGATGATTTTGGCATACAGCTCATGAAAACCCAAAATTCCTATCTCACAAAATTAGCATATCATTAAAAGGGTCTCTAAACGAGCTATGAACCTAATCATCTGAATCAATGAGTTAACTCTAAACACCTGCAAAAGATTCCTGAGGCCTTTAAAACTCCCAGCCTGGTTCATCACTCAAAACCCCAATCATGGGTAAGACTGCCAACCCGACTGCTGTCCAGAAGGCCACTATTGACACCCTCAAGCAAGAGGGTAAGACACAGAAAGACATTTCTGAACGAATAGGCTGCTCCCAGAGTGCTGTATCAAGGCACCTCAGTGGGAAGTCTGTGGGAAGGAAAAAGTGTGGCAGAAAACGCTGCACAACGAGAAGAGGTGACCGGACCCTGAGGAAGATTGTGGAGAAGGGCTGATGCCAGACCTTGGGGGACCTGCGGAAGCAGTGGACTGAGTCTGGAGTAGAAACATCCAGAGCCACCGTGCACAGGCGTGTGCAGGAAATGGGCTACAGGTGCCGCATTCCCCAGACCTGGGCTACAGAGAAGCAGCACTGGACTGTTGCTCAGTGGTCCAAAGTACTTTTTTCCGATGAAAGCAAATTCTGCATGTCATTCTGAAATCAAGGTGCCAGAGTCTGGAGGAAGACTGGGGAGAAGGAAATGCCAGAAGTCTCAAGACTCAAGACCCAACACTCTGGATGAGCTAAAGGCCGCTATCGAAGCATCCTGGGCCTCCATAAGACCTCAGCAGTGCCACAGGCTGATTGCCTCCATGCCACGCCGCATTGAAGCAGTCATTTCTGCAAAAGGATTCCCGACCAAGTATTGAGTGCATAACTGTACATGATTATTTGAAGGTTGACGTTTTTTGTATTAAAAACACTTTTCTTTTATTGGTCGGATGAAATATGCTAATTTTGTGAGATAGGAATTTTGGGTTTTCATTAGCTGTATGCCACAATCATCCGTATTAAGACAATAAAAGACCTGAAATATTTCAGTTAGTGTGCAATGAATCTAAAATATATGAATATTAAATTTTCATCATTACATTATAGAAAATAATGAACTTTATCACAATATGCTAATTTTTTGAGAAGGACCTGTACTCCAGAACACACCGAAACATGACTTCTGTTAGATTTATTACTTTAAGGAGAAACAACGGACAGCTGCCTTGTGACTCTATTATGAATCACAGAAGTAATTTAGACCTCAGACAAGTCAGAGGAGTTTTTGGCAATTTTTTAAATTCTGTAACCAACTGTTTAAACAATTTAACATTTTTTTTTTACCTTCTTTAGATCAGTTTACACACAGGCTAAACTTGTCAGCAACATGTTAAAAGCTGCATTTAGGTTGTCTTGTAGATTGGACAACTGCTGTCGATGTTCTATCACAAAATACAGCAGAGTTCAAAGACGACATTTAGTTAATTTAAATAAAATGATCAATCTAACTAGAAAAAGAGAACATATATTATGTAGAATAGGGATATAAACGTGGTGTGCAGGGAAATGTTTAACAGCGATTTGAGCCTCGTATAAAGAAGTAAGGCAACCTCACCACTTCCTGCACCAAACTGATGAGCTCCATGAGGCGGCGGCGCAGCTTGCCCACCTCCTCCTTCACCTTGGTCACGTGCTGCTCGTAAATCTCCACCAAAGGCTTGAAGGTGTGGCCGCCGTGCTGGAGGAAACAAAAACATCCATCGGTCAGCAGCTATCTAAATATTTCTTGTCCATCTCGGACTGCGGCTGGAATAATTATGTGATGCTGATTATCAAATTTCTGCTTGGTATTTGTACCCATGTCTAGACATTATTCTTTTAGATCAAATGAACATTACAGAGAAAATTAATTGAGTAATCCTGAATGTATCTGTGCAGCTGATTCTTCTGGTTAATTTGTAACTTCGGATTCAGACTGTAACCTAAAAAATGAAAGCTGTAAACAGTACCATTCCTCCCCAGAGGGCACACTGGTGGCAGATGCATTTCTTACAGGTCCAACAGAAGACACTCAGCTTCTCATGGTGGTTTTCACATCTGCTCAGCAATGATGAAAACACAGGATGTCAGTGAAGGAGAAGCAATTGCTTTGTTTTTGTTATACTGCAGTTATGACCAACAGTCAGAGTTTGTTTTATTTTATTCCTGATTAGTTTTATTTTCAAATAAATTGGCAACTTTACCAGATCCACTCTTTTATATTAAAAAACACATTTTTAAAAACTGTCACTTTGGGTTAAATTTAACTTTGACAAATCTTAAAGAAAGTGACATGCTCAGCCCACATCTCTCTTTAAGGTGCTTCAAAGGAGCAAATATCTGTGCAACTTTTTTCCAACTGCTCTCAATCAGTATTCCTAAAAGGTCTTTCCCAGTATTTCTGTGGGCAGATGATGCTTGTTCATTCATTGCAAGAGCAGCACAGATGAGTGGAGAGGAAAAGGAGAATTGAAAAGGTTTTAGGAGATGCTCACTTGTCCTTGTCGTTGTCTTCATGCTTGGTGACGCTGCAGAGCTGCAGGGTGTCCAGCTGCTGAGTGACCTCCTCCGCCCAGCGACAGTTTACCAGCTCCCTCAGCTGCAGAGGAGCTCTGTTTGTACAACAAGCATGCAACTTAAATCCTATGTGATTCACGGCTGACACGTCTAATAAAATGTAAAACTAACCTAATGTAACTAAAACTGCCTTTTTTACCATAGCTACCTCTACTGGGGTAGGGGTTTGTTTTCTGTGTGCAAATGCAATTAATTTTAATAAAATATATTGAGCCAATATCCTACGCTGGAGATACCGTACTCAGTTCAGACAGACAAGGCTGAATGTGATGATCTGTGTGAAACTAAGAAGGGTGAAAGTTCTTACCGACAGTGTGGACACTGAGCTCTC